>NC_069682.1:2700000-3000000 GCF_023699985.2 Odocoileus virginianus
CTTCCTAAAATGTCTAAGGAGATGTGAGATTTCCCACAGGAGAAACATGACTTTCCTCACCTATTTGACTACAAAACCTACCACTACTGCCTCTAGAATGCCCAGAACCAAGTTCCATGCATAATAAAGAGTCTGAATGGAGGATATGGTATAGAAATCACAAGGTTAAAGGGGATTAAATTTAGCTTCTGTCTTCCTGGAATGTGAAGTGGAGCTAGTGTTACATGGGAGCAAGGCCAGCAATCAGAGCTCAAAGCTTCTCCTTCAGAAAATGGAAACAACCCGGCCCTGCAGACGTGCCCCCCAAGGACTGGTGTGGGCAGGTGTGGGGAGCTGACCACAAGCCAGGAGGGAGGCTGACAGGAAGATGAGCGGTGTTTCCCTTGAAAAACCAAGGATTCTCAAACCAGACATCTTAGGCAGCTCTGATGTTGCACAGCTGTGCACTCTCACCCCTTATTGAAGAGATTCTTCCCAACATGAAATGGGATTGGTATTACCTCAGAAGATCTACTTGTAGGGCCAGCGTCCATCCATCAGTAGTCACTTCTCTCACTGATACTTAGATAAAAGTTCTTCCAGAGGAGTTCAGTTCAGTTCAGTTGCTCAGTCATGTCTGACTCTTTGCGACCCCATGGACTGCACCATGCCAGGCTTCCCTGTCCATCACCAACTCCTGGAGTTTACTCAAACTCATGTCCATCGCATGGGTGATGCCATCCAACCATCTCATCCTCTGTCATCTCCTTCTCCTCTGGTCTTCAATCTTTCCCAGCACCAGGGTCTTTTCAAATGAGTCAGTTCTTCACATTAGGTGGCCAAAGTATTGGAGTTTCAGCTTCAGCATCAGTCCTTCTAATGAATATTCAGGACTAAGTTCCTTTAGGATGGACTGGTTGGATCTCCTTGCAGTCCAAGGGACTCTCAAGGGTCTTCTCCAACATCACAGTTCAAAACCACTAATTCTTTGGCGCTCAGCTTTCTTTATAGTCTAACTCTCATATCCATACATGACTACTGGAAAAACCATAGCCTTGACTAGATGCACCTTTGTTGGTAAAGTAATGTCTCTGCTTTTTAACATACTGTCTAGGTTGGTCAAAGCTTTTCTTCCAAGGAGCAAGCGTCTTTTAATTTCATGGCTGCAGTCACCATCTGCAGTGATTTTGGAACCCTGAAAAATAAAGTCTGTCGCTGATTCCATTATTTCCGCACCTATTTGCCATGAAGTGATGGGACTGGATGCCATGATCTTAGTTTTCTGAATGTTGAGTTTAAGCCAAAAGAGTAGAGCTGTATTAGTTTCCTAGGGCTGCTGTAATCAGTACTACAAACTGAGTGGCTTAAAAACAACAGAAATGTGTTGTCTCACTGTTCTAGAGGCCAGAAGTCTAAGATCAGAGTGTTAGCAGGACCATGTTCCTCTGAGGCTGTAGACAAAATTCTTCCTTGCCGCTTCTTAGTTCCTAGTGGTGGCTGTCAATCCCTGGCATTTGTGGGCTTGCAGCTCTATTATGCCTACATCTGCCTCAATCCTTGTGTGTCTGGGTCTGAATGATGTTTTCCTCTTCTCACAAAGACAACAGTCATACAGGATTAAACCACACTCTAATGACCTCATTTTAACTTGATTATGTCTACAAAGATCCTATTTCCAAATAAGATCCATTCACAGGAACTGAGGGTTAGGACTTCATTTGGTTGTGGTTTATTTGCTGAGCCATGTCCAACTCATGTGACCCAGTGGACTGTATTTGGCTAGGCACCTCTGTCCATGGGATTCTCTGGGCAAGAATACTGGTGAGAGGAAACCAGATATGAAAGAGACACGTGCACCCCAATGTTCATCGCAGCACTGTTTATAATAGCCAGGACATGGAAGCAACCTAGATGCCCATCAGCAGACGAATGGTTAAGGAAGCTGTGGTACATATACACCATGGAATATTACTCAGCCATTAAAAAGAATACATTTGAATCAGTTCTAATGAGATGGATGAAACTGGAGCCCATTATACAGAGTGAAGTAAGCCAGAAAGATAAAGAACATTACAGCATACTAACACATATATATGGAATTTAGAAAGATGGTAATGATAACCCTATATGCAAAACAGAAAAAGAGACACAGATGTACAGAACAGACTTTTGGACTCTGTGGAGAAGGCGAGGGTGGGATGTTTTGAGAGAACAGCATGTATATTATCTACAGTGAAACAGATCACCAGCCCAGGTTGGATGCATGAGACAAGTGCTTAGGCCTGGTGCACTGGGAAGACCCAGAGGAATCGGGTGGAGAGGGAGGTGGGAGGGGGGATCGGGATGGGGAATACATGTAACTCCATGGCTGATTCATGTCAATGTATGACAAAAATCACTACAATATTGTAAAGTAATTAGCCTCTAACTAATAAAAATAAATGGTGGGGAAAAAAAAATAATACTGGTGATTTCCTGACATTTCCTTCTCCAGAGGATCTTTCCAACCCAGGGATTGAACCCAGGTCTCTTGCATTGCAGGCAGATTCCTTACCATCTAAGCCACTAGGGAAGCCCCAGGACTTCTACATATTTACATATAATTCAAATATAACACCTTAGTAATATTATCTCCATTTTTGAAAGAGGAAACCAAGGCTCAGAGAAACCAAAGTGTTCGTGTGATATCACTACAGTGGATCAATTGCACTAGTGATCCTAATTTTCTGATATCACTCTACAATGTTTTCCCATATTCATTCTGGGCTTGAATCAATGGAATAGAGCAAAAATGATGTAAGCAGAGGCTTCAAAAGGGCTTCCATGTTAGAATTCATCACTCTTGAGTACTTCTGGAGCTTTATGACTATTATGTGAATAAGCTGAGGCCCATGATGATGACCACATAGAGAGAGAATCATCCCAATGTTGCTATAATAAATCAGCCTAACCTCCAGTTGACCATAGATGCATGAGCAAGTCCCACCAAAATCAGGCAAGCAAAACCCGCAGCAGATCAAATAGATAACCCATAGATTCATGAATAATCATGGATAAATGATTGCTGCTTTAAGCCAAAAATCTCAGGTGGGCATTAGTTAAACTGAGAATATCAACTTATGTAATCATATAGATGGTAAATCATATAGATTGTAGGCAGAGATGCCTGTGGTAAGGTAGTGGAAGGGGCAGGTAGAGAAGGAAGTGTAGCTATGGCTATGCAATAAGCCACCCCAAAACTTAGTGTTATAAAACAACAATCACTTGTAAATTCTCATCAGCCTATGATTCCCCTAGGAAGTTCTGCCACCCTGGACCAGTATTGACTGATTCTGGCAGGGCTCTCTCAGACATCCACTATCAGCTGCCAGGCTGGCTGTCAGCTGGCTGGTCTAGAGTGGCCTCAGCTGAGATGCTTTGGCTCTGTTCCATGCATCCCTCACATCCCTCCATCCCTCCAGCAGGCTAACTCAGGCATGTTCTCTTGGCAGCGCAGAGATCCAAGAGAGAAAGGAAAAATGTGCATACACTTTTCAAAAAGATAGCTGCTATCTCATTAATCAAATATCTCAGGGCCAGGTCCCAGAATCAGTGTGGAAGGTCACTAAAGAAAATTATGGATAAAGGGGGGCCTGGTAATCTGTGACATTAATGCAATCAATCTCCAATAGTAAGTCAATAACCAGAAAGTTAGACAGACAAACGAGTTCTCTTAGAAGAGAGAAAAGAAGGTTGAAATGCCTGGAGGAAGAAGAACTAGGAAACTCAGAAAACAGTGTGATTGATAGTAAAATGAAAGTGAGTTCATGCACAAGTACCTAGAATAAACATTTAGGCAGAAGGGCTTGGGAGATACTGCCTGCAGGTGGCCCCAGCTTGGCTCAGAATCCCTCCTACTATTTACCTAGCAACAGTCCTCTGAATTGACTAAACAAAAAAGAAGTTCTCAGAAAGCACAGTGGCACCCACCCCATGTCACATGGCCTCCACCTCATGATCCAACACGGATACTGAAATTCCGGCCATCAGCTCTTCATTCAGCTGAGGCCACTCTATTATGCAATAGAGGAAGGAAGTGAAGGAAGGTAGAAATTCTTTCTTTAAGCAAACTTCCCATTAGCCTCACACACTTCCTCCTATACTGCATTGGCCAAAAGGTAGTCACACAACCACAGCTAGCTAAGGAAGTAGAGAAAAATAGTCTTTGTTCTCAGGGGAGGAGCACGTGTCCAGCTAAAAATAAGGTATTCTGTCACTAAGGAAGAAAAGAAAAGGGATACTGAGGGGCAGTTTGAAAATATTTAATTTGGGGTGGCCCCCTCCCTTCGACCCCCCGAGGAGCTTTTCTGCACATATGCAGTTGGGGAGGTCTCACTGACCTCAGGAGTGGTCATCTTAGCACTTTACCCCAGCACAGCCAGCTCCTGCCATTAACTTTGTCCTTGGAGTGTCTAGGAAAAACAGCTTCAATTTACTCTGCTTGACAAACTCCAGCTGCTCTGCCCAGGGGCCCATCTACCTCCTGTGTCAGGACCAAACTTCCCCAGGATCTCTGAGCAGTTGGAAGCAGAAATGCTGCATGTGTGATTCACACCTGAAGAGCTGGGCATGCTCTCATGTGGTCAGGGTAGTACCCAGAAAGATGAGGAGGACATGGTACAAAGCTGAGGACGAGCATCCGTTTGCTCACTCTTATCATCCAGAAACCACTGGAGAGAGAAAGAGATGCCATGTGCTTGCATCAAGTTCTCTCTCGCTCAGCTTTCGGTTTCCCAAGGGATAAAATGGGCACAGTGGAGTCAGCCTCAGAGGCCTGTTTGAAAGTTTATTTGGAAAATACCTGCCAAAGTTCCTGGCAAACACTTCCACTTAATGTTGCAAGCTTCCTTCTCTTTTCCCTCTTGGAATAACACAATCTGATCATGAGGACATGTTTCCACAAGACAACATGATGAGAAAAGTTTGACAAGATGTCTATGCTGCAATGTAGTAACCACTAACCCCATTAAGTACTTGAAATGTGTCTACTGTAATTACAAACTGAATTTTTAATTTTATTTCATTTTAATTTACTTAAATTCACATTTAAAATCTGATACTTGATGCATTTTCAGAAAATGTTTAAACATGTTTGGAACTGCCTGGGGATATGAGTCTTCTTTTTCAACTATAAATTTTATAAAATCAAAATACAAATCAAGGAGCTCCTAAAAAAATCTAACATTCAAATTAAGATGTACTATATCAAATACCAGATTTCAGAGACTTACTAAAAAAAAGAGAATGTAAACTATTTTACTAATCATTTTTACATTAATCATATTTATACTGATTACATGTTGAAATTACATATTATGTAAAACAGAATATATTATAAAGTTAATTTCATATTTCTCTACTTCTTTAGTGACTAGACTATTTAAAATTACATAAATGACTTGCATTATATTTCTGTTGGATAATGCATGGCAGAGGACACCAGACAATCAACTGATTGGAGTTCTCTCACTAGACTAGCTGGTGATGTGGGCCTTGTTCAGACATTTCATTAATTAATTGAGCACCTATTCTGAATGAGGGATAAAGTAGCACTTGAATACCAAATAAGCATATAAACAAATGCTGAAACAAGGAAATTACAAATAATTATCATGAGTACAAGGAAAGGAACAGATACAGTAATGAATAGGAGTAATTGGCCAGAGAAGAGGGTGGTTTCCTTAGACGAATGAGCAGGCAGAAAAGGCCTCTGAGAAAAGGGGCATTTGAGTTAAGACTTGAAAGATAAAGATGAGCTAGAAGTGCAGCAATCTGAATGGTCGTGATCTTAACCGTTTGTGAGAAATGCTGCTTTCTCCTCTGATAATGACACTGCCCTCATCTCCTGAAGAGACAAATTTGGTGCCACTGAGTGCTCGCCCTCTGCCCTTGACAGGGCACTTACAGAACTTGCCTCATGTTATCCACGGGGCCATTTCCCAGTTTGATTCCTGAGCCCAGAAATCCTGAACAATAGCCAATACATACGGGTATGTGGCCAATTTTACTCTTGCTACCATTCTGATTACAAAGATTGCAGAAATAATGGAAATTATTTCTGAGGAAATAAGTTAAACAGGTGTTCTTTCCAAACTATGACTTAATGGGGTCAAGCTAGCTAGTTTGAGGGAACAGAATGACCTATTGGGACAATAATGGTAATTCTGAGAGGAGGACAGTGTGGATTTGGGAGTATGGTACCAACCAGCAATATAGTCCCATGGGTAGTTATTCGATCTGGAGAAGTGACCTTCTCTTGAGGTTTTTATAAACTGAAAAATGGATGTAATCTGTCATGTTGAGTTACAGAATTGTACAGGCAAACCTGATGAGGGGCACCAGCTGTTTCTGACTTTGAGCCTGCAATATTTCCCTTAAACCCCTAGGGGCTGCTGTGAAATTGCAAGTGTACAGTGGAGCCATTTAAGCTCTAAGCCTTGTGCTTTTGCTTGTTTTCTGACGTGCTGGCTAAGAACTCAGAAAGAGGTGGAATTAACTGGACCTGATGATAGAATGGATTATCATCCATTCTACAAAAGAAGAGAGCTGAAGAAAACCTTCATATATGAAAACAGAGATGGAGGAAGATGACCGCGGTGTTGTGTTACCTGGAACTAAAGTGATTGGGAAGCCCAAGAGGATATTGAAATTCATAGGTTTGGCGAAAAGCCAAAAGAATAATTCAAGTTAAAAAAAAAAAAACTTTTGTATAGTAAGAGAAATTCTGTACCTACCTCAGATTTCTCCCCTGAGCTCCAAACTTATGGATCCAATTGCCCATTTGAAATCCAACCACCAACAGAAAGCAGGATATCTCATGGTCATCCCAATAGAATGTTGGGGATCTATGTCTAGTTTTTTCCAGTTAGGGAAATCAGAACCTTCTTACTGCTCAAGCCATACCTTCCCATAATCCATTCTATCATCAGGTCCAGTTAATTCCACCTCTTAAATTCCACCTCTTAGAACTTCTTCTTTCCATCGCCAGAATCATCCCCCCACTCCAAGCTGCCATTATTCTGAATGGAAACAACAACCTCTGAACAGGTGTCTTGGCTTCTATACTTGCTTTCCAACCTCAATTTGTTCTGCAGGTGGTAGTCACAGCCCAACCCAGGTCCAGGGGAGGTGACACGAACCCTCAAACTCTCAATGAAAGAAATAGCAAAGAATTTGTGGCCATTTTTTAAAACTGTCACAGTCTCTCTTACAGAAATATTGTTACCCATTGTAAATCACTTGCTTTGGCATTCCCACTGCTTCTGGTAACAGGCTTTGCCCAATATGAAAAAAAAAAAATCCACAACAACTACATCTTCTACCAAGTCCATTTTTGCATGGTTTAGCTACAAAAACACAGCAAGTCTCTCTGTTTAGATTTTGAGGTGATTAACTCAGACTCATTGGAAAAGACCCTGATGCTGGGAAAGATTGAAGGCAGGAGGAGAAGGGGGCAACAGAGGATGAGATGGTTGGATGGCATCACTGACTCAATGGACATGAGTTTAAACTCAGGGAGATAGTGAAAGACAGAGAAGCCTGGCATGCTGCAGTTCATGGGATCACAAAGAGTCAGACTGACTTAGCGACCAAACAACAGCAACAACTCAGACTAGTCCTATGACTCTTTATTCTTGGCTCTTCAGATGGCCTTCAGCAAATTACTTAATCTCTTTGGGTCTTGGCTTCCTCCTCTGATTTGAGGGTCCTTGTATCTCATCACTCAAACAGTTATCTGAGAGTTCAGTCACTACCAATGCTCACATGCCATGAATATATAGTTAATAATCATTTTCGGTTGCTTTGATTATAAAAACAACTTCTAGCTCAACTGTGCATAAAACATGATGCAAATCTCCTCAAACTTGAGCTGTCTTGTCACCCCTCCTCCCCAGAATTCCTAAATCATCCAAACCGACTTTAAATTCTATGATTATTTCTATAGCCATTTTTCTAAAAGGTGTTTTCCTTTTTTGACCCAGCCAATTTGTCCCTATTCCAGTTTTCCAAGTAAGTCCCTATCTGATTTGGTCTTTATTGTATTTCTACAAGGTCTTTTCTTCCTAACTGTTCCAAATTTTTTTCCTTCAATTGTCTTTTTCAAAAGGACTTCTTACCTTTTGTTAGCAAAAATTTATAACAAAAAGCAATTTCTCCTCTGTTTGAATTTTCTTTGGCTCGTATGTTAAAAGCACAGTTCAAGCTGAAGCAGAGAACTAGATTGTTTTTCACATTGGGAGTTCATTTAAGCTGAGGTAGAAGACAAAGATAATACATTTTTTCAAAACTATTGAAAAATGGTTTGAAAATTAATCATGATTAAATTGCTTATAAGGAAAAAGAAATTGCTTTTTTATTGTCAAGCTTCTTTTCTAAATTTTAGTCCTGAACTATATAAGAATATATCATATATATGAAAGCTAGTATAACAAAAGGAAGTTCTTGTGAAAAGACAGTATTTTAAATCAAACTAAATCATTTTCAATATCAATAGCTCAGAGGGATAAACTACTTTTTTCTTAATCTTTTTATTGCAATATAATGCACACATGGAAGATTATACAAGTAATAAACTATGGTTCAATGAATTTTTCACAAAACAAAAGCATCCATGTACCAGCCAAAGGGTTGACTTTTATCTTGCTGAAGATTTCTCAGTGGTAGGCCCTTGAGAAACACCTGTATAGCTATCTTACATTGTTATTAACTTTGTGGGAGCATGAAATTGTCCCTCCAACTAAATTATACACTCTACATGGTTTTTACAGGATTCTCATAGTCTATAGCTCATTTTTTTTTCCTGTCATAGAGCTAACTAAGTCTTCCCTGAACTGAAGACACCTTAATGAATGAATAAAACTATATTGAGACTCAGTTTGTTAAACATTAGTACACGCTCTATGTATTTCTATTTCCTGTTTTGCCTTCTAGCCTTTTTGCTGGCCCCAACCTCATTAGCCAAATGCTGGAACTTCTTAAAACTCTTCTCTCCTTGACTTATACTTTCTCTCTAGTTGAGCCAATTTTTCCTATGGTTTAAATAATACCTATATGCTGAAGACTCCTGAAATATAACATATACTATAGTCAATTAGTTTTTAGGAATTTTAGGAACTAAAATGGACTGGAATGGGTGAATTTAACTCAGATGAGCATTATATCTACTACTGTGGGCAAGAATCCCTTAGAAGAAATGGAGTAGCCATCATGGTCAACAAAAGAGTCTGAAATGCAGTACTTGGATGCAGTCTCCAAAATGACAGAATGATCTCTGTTCCTTTCCAAGGCAAACCATTCAATATCACAGTAATGCAAGTCTATGCCCCAACCACTAATGGTGGAGAAGCTCAAGTTGAATGGTTCTGTGAAGAGATACAAGACCTTCTAGAACTAACACCCAAAAAAGATGTCCTTTTCATTATAGGAGACTGGAATGCAAAACTAAGAAGTCAAGAAACACCTGGAGTAACAGGCAAATTTGGCCTTGGAGTACAGAAAGCAGCAGGGCAAAGGCTAACAGAGTTTTGCCAAGAGAACTCACTGGTCATAGCAAACACCCTCTTCCAACAACACAAGAGTAGACTCTACACATGGACATCACCACATGGCCAACACCAAAATCAGACTGATTATACTCTTTGCAGCCAAAGATGGAGAAGCTCTATACAGTCAGCAAAAACAAGACCGGGAGCTGACTGTGGCTCAGATCATGAACTCCTTAGTGCCAAATTCAGACTGAAATTAAGAAGGTAGGGAAAGCTGCTAGATCATTCAAATATGACCTAAATCAAATCTTTTATGATTATACAGTGGAAGTGACAAACAGATTCAAGGGATTAGATCTGATAGATAGAGTGCCTGATGAACTATGGACACAGGTTTGTGACACCGTACGGGAGACAGGGATCAAGACCATTCCCAAGAAAACGAAATGCAAAAAAGCAAAATGGCTGTCTGAGGAGGCCTTACAAATAGCTGTGAAAGAAGAGAAGCAAAAAGCAAAGGAGAAAAGGAAAGATATACCCATTTGAATGTAGAATTCCAAAGAACAGCAAGGAGAGATTAAAAAATAAAAAGCCTTCCTCAGCGATCAATGCAAAGAAACAGAGGAAAACAATAGAATGGGAAAGACTAGAGATCTCTTCAAGAAAATTAGAAATACCAAGGGAATATTTCATGCAAAAATGGGCTCAATAAAGGACAGAAATCTTACGGACCTAACAGAAGCAGAAGCTATTAAGAAGAGGTGGAAAGAATACACAGAAGAACTGCACAAAAAAGATCTTCATGACCCAGATAATCACGATGGCATGATCACTCATCTAGAGCCAGACATGCCAGAATGCAAAGTCAAGTGGGCCTTAGGAAGCATCACTATGAACAAAGCTAGTCTGGAGGTGATGGAATTCCAGTTGAGCTCTTTGAAATCCTAAAAGATGATGCTGTGAAAGTGCTGCACTCAATATGCCAGCACATTTGGAAAACTCAGCAGTGGCCACAGGACTGGAAAAAGTCAGTTTTCATTCCAATCCCACAGAAAGGCAATGCCAAAGAATGCTCAAACTACCGCACAATTACACTCATCCTACACGCAAAGTAATGCTCAAAATTCAAAATTCTTCAAACGAGGCTTCAACAGTACACGAACCGTGAACTTCCAGATGTTCAAGCTGGTTTTAGAAAAGGCAGAGGAACCAGGGATCAAATTGGCAACATCTGCTGGATAATCAAAAAAGCAAGAGAGTTTTGGAAAAACATCTATTTCTGCTTTACTCATAATGCCAAAGCCTTTGACTGTGTGAAAGTGAAGTCGCTCAGTCGTGCCCAACTCTTTGTGACCCCATGGACTATAGCCTACCAGGCTCCTCCCTCCATGGGATTCTCCAGACAAGAATACTGGAGTGGGTTGCCATTTCCTTCTCCGGGGATCTTCCCGATCCAGGGATCGAACCCAGGTCTCCTGCATTGCAGGCAGACGCTTTAACCTCTGAGCCACCAGAGAATGCCAAAGCCTTTGACTGTGTAAATCACCACAAATTCTGAAAGAGAAGGGAATACCAGACCACCTGACCTGCCTCTTGAGAAATCTGTATGCAGGTCAGGAAGCAACAATTAGAACTGGACATGAAACAATAGACTGGTTCCAAATCAGGAAAGGAGTACATCAAGGCTGTATATTGTCACCCTGCTTATTTAACTTATAATGAGAAATGCTGGGCTGGATGAAGCACCAGCTGGAATCAAGATTCCTGGGAGAAATAAACAATAACCTCAGATATGCAGACACCACCATCCTTATGGCAAAAAGTGAAGAACTAAAGAGCCTCTTGATGAAAGTGAAAGAGGAGAGTGAAAAAAGTTGGCTTAAAGTTCGACATTCAGAAAAGTAAGATCATGGCATCTGGTCCCATCACTTCATGACAAATAGATGGAGAAACAATGGAAACAGTGACAGACTTTATTTTTTGGGCTCCAAAATCACTGCAGATGGTGATTGCAGCCATGAAATTAAAAGACGCTTACTCCTTAGAAGAAAAGTTATGACCAACATAGACAGCATATTAAAAAGCAAAGATATTACTTTGTCAACAAAGGTCCCTCTATTCAAGGCTATGGTTTTTCTAGTAGTCATGTATGGATGTGAGAGTTGGACTGTGAAGAAAGCTGAGTGCCAAAAAATTGATGCCTTTGAACTGTGGTGTTGGAGAAGACTCTTGAGAGTGCCTTGGACTTCAAGGAGATCTTACCAGTCCATCCTAAAGGAAATCAGTCCTGAATGTTCATTGGAAGGACTGATGTTGAAGCAGAAATTCCAATACTTAGGCCACCTGATGCGAAGTCTGACTCATTGGAAAAGACCTGATGCTGAGAACGATCGAAGGCGGGAGGAGAAGGGGACGACAGAGGATGAGATGGCTGGATGGCATCACTGACTCAAGGACATGAGTTTGAGTAAACTCTAGGACTTGGTGATGGACAGGGAGGCCTGGCATGCTGCAGTCCATGGGGTCACAAAGAGTCAGACATGACTGAGAGACTGAACTGAACTGAACTGATAGTCAATTAATTCCATTGATGGCCCCAGTTAATGACCTCTCTGTGTCTATATCCTTTTGCCATGTGACTTTGCAACAGCTCACACCATGAGGTAGACTCTATTTCTTTACTCACTGCATCTGGACTGGCCTTAAAATTTTCTTTGATCAGTAGAATTCTGGGAAGGTGATGGCTGACCAGTTATGAGCTTAAGACTCTACTAACTCTTAGAACCCTCTTTCTATTATATGAACAAGACCAAAGCAGCCCACTAAAGAATGAAAAGCTATATAGATCACTACACCATCTGACAATCAACCAACCCTCAGAAATAAAACCACTTAGCCAACACTCAGCTGATTACTGATTCACTAGAGAATCCAAGTGACAGCAATTAAGATCCTCACTTAACCTAGGGTAACTCATCAACCTCAAAAAACACAAAGTAACAAAATAGTTGTTGTTTAAGTTTCTGATTTTTGGTATTTTTCGTTACACAGCAATAGCTAACTGTTGTACCAATTTATACTTATCTATAAATACACATTCAGCTACCAATATGATATCTCTAAATAAATTACTTTTAGCCATCTTTTTTTAAAACATCTACATCAGACTGTTGATTTTCACCCCAAGTCCAAAACCTCCCTTCTCTAGTCTTTTCCTCTCAGAAAGTGGCCGCACCATCCATGTAGTTCTTTGAATCAAAAATACAGAAGACACCACTAAGTTCTTCCTTTCCCTTACCTCCCACACTCAATCCATCAGAAAATTCTGTTGATTCAGCTTTTTAAACTTGTCTTAAATCTATTCACTTCTATTCCAGTCCCTCTTCCATCTTTTCTCTCAGGTTAAGCCACTGCTTACCTATAGCACTGCCTAGCCTTTTACATGGTCTCCTCACTCTGAACATCTCTACATCTTTTCTACACAAAAGCTACAGTTTTAATTTTTAAATAGTATAAAATCATGCCTCCCCTGCTGAAAACCTTCAAAGACTTCTCGCAATTAGAATCAAATAAAAACTCCTGTTTATGAACTATAAAGCCTTACATGTCCTAGTCCCTGCCATCTTTCTCTATAATTAACTGCATTCTAGCCACACTTACATTCTCACTTCTTTTAGCATAACCAAGCTCCTCCTATCTCAAGACTTTTATTCTTACTTTTCATCTGCTACAAAATCTTCTCCCTTGCTCCCCATTCTTTATCTGGTGGGCTGCATCCCATATTTCTCAGGTTAAATCTCACCACCTCTTCGAGGTCTTCTCTGGACTATCTAAAGTAGTATTCCTGCCCCACTCATTTTCCTCCATATTCTATCCTGTTTAGCTCATTGAAATTCTTTCTGATTCTTGGTATGTTTATTTAACAGTTTACTTTTTCTGCCCGTCTTTCCTACCTGATCAGAATCTCCATGAGGGCTAAAAATCACGTCTGTTTTGTTCATTTAGTATCAGCGCTAACTACAATTTTTAGCTCACTACAGGTACTTAGTGTGGACTTCCCCAGTGGCTCAGACGGTAAAGCATCTGCCTGCAACTCAGGAGACCCAGGTTCAACCCCTGGGTCGGGAAGATCTCCTGGAGAAGGAAATGGCAACCCACTCCAGTGCTCTTGCCTGGAAAATCCCATGGACGGAGGAACCTGGTAGGCTACACTCCATGGGGGTCGCAAAGAGTCCGACACGAGTGAGCGACTTCACTTTCACTTTTTCCCTTTCATAGGCACTTAGTAAATATGAGTTGAATAAATGAATTCAGTATAGTCCTTTTAAAAACAATAACAGGTAGATTTTTATCACTGCAGTTTTATAAGTTAGAAACTTGAGGATAAATATTATCTGTATCACCCTTATCCTGGCAAGATAGAAGGGATGGAAACGCAGAGACTGGGCTAATTTGTCAGAGAATGGATGGGGGGCTGGAACCCAATAAATATTTGGGAAGTTTTAAAGGGCCTAACCTTTAATCCCTCAATTGCAATGAAGTGAGAAACAAGCAACCACATGCTTATTGGGAGGGGTGAAGGTAATGGTATAAAGGGATATGAAAAAGAGATGCCCCACTCACATTAGTGTTTCCTACCTTGGACTATTGCTCCCACTTCCAGAGTCTCATCCACCATGACTAAATCTAGATGGAGAAAGGCAGTGGCAGAGAGTAATGGCCTTTCCTCAGCATCTCCCTCTTCAAGGCATGCACGCAGGCTCAGTCATGTCCGACTTGGAGAGGAAAATATTTTCCAGAAACCTCCAGCAGATTTTTAGTTACATTTCACTGGCCAAAATTTGTCCCCATTCCCATTTCCAGAAAAATTATTTACAAAGGAGACAAGATTGGCACATCTGGTTTACATTCATCACCATTCACACCTGGGCTAGGCTGGTTGCCACACAAATGAATCAAGATTTGGTATCTATAACAGATCATGCAAGTATAGTATCTGCTATCATCAATTAAATTAACCTGTGTGTGGTTTTCTTTGCCCCACTTTATCCTAGATAGCATAAGTACCATGATTTAGTCCATTTAGAAACTTTGAGTTCAATCTGATGACACTGAAGGTCAGCGAGGTTATAGTCTTCTTTTCTCAGAAATTGATGAACCCAGATATTGTACCCAAAGGATTCAACCTCTCACTTCCGGAAGGTGGATAAACTTAAGCACCAGGCACAGTGCAACAAAAACAAACAACATAATAAGGCATTGTCCTGGTGATAAACCTGAACTTGTCCTGATAAACAAATTAAAGCATGCTTTAAGTTCAGTATGTTATAAACAGCCTAGATATGCTAATATCAAAAAAAGATTAGGCTAAATCTTGGGGCTAAATCTTAATATTCTCCTCCTCAAAAAGATAAATTTTTATTTTTCACAAAATTCAAATTGCGTGTTTTTGTTTCACTGGCAGTTGTACAAAAGTACTGAAAAGTGTGCATAGATTAAGAGAGGCAAGCTTGGTTTGGTGGAGCCTGCCTTTGACTGAGACTTGGGGGACTGGATTTTAGTCCTGGGATTTCCAAAAACTGGCAGGGTGAACTTAGGCAAGTCACTTCATTTCTTTTTCTATGAGATAAAGAAATGAAATAGACTGAGAAATTTCTAAGTTCTAATAGTCTGTGATTATATCTGATATCCAAGTTGAAGCCAGCTGAACCATATAAAGGTAATTGATGCTAACATTTACAACAAACAGTCCTCAAATTATGGCTTCACACAGTACAAGTTTATTTCTCACCTAACAGTCTAGCTGGATTCATGAGGCCTTCCTGGTGTTTCCTCCAAGCGATGTTGTTAAGGACCCAGCTCCATTCAGCTAATGGTACTACCATCCTCTGCATTCGGCTTTCTTGGTTCCTATAACAGAAAGAACATGAAGAATAAAACAAGAGGTTTTATAGGAGGCACATCAGTGTGGCCAGACACACAGTCTTGGACTAAATAACAATGAGGATGGGTAGTATTGCCTGGGAGACCAGAAAGAAGCAACAAGTTTGGTGAGTTCTGAGCTAATCTCTGCTACAAACATTTTTAGAAAGACTTCTTTTCTGAATTCCAAGTAACTGGAGGGAATGTTAATCTCACTTTGCATATTC
Source organism: Odocoileus virginianus (assembly GCF_023699985.2). NCBI lineage: Eukaryota > Metazoa > Chordata > Mammalia > Artiodactyla > Cervidae > Odocoileus > Odocoileus virginianus. Next base: position 2,715,653 of record NC_069682.1, read on the forward strand.
CCACTGTATCACTCCTTATTCTATGTCCCCAAGCACCTCCTCTGTCTGTCTCTCACTGCTGACTCTGGGCTCCCTGAAGGAAGGACCCTGAGTAGTTTGTGTCTGTGTGGCTAGGTCTTAGCATAGTGGAGGGTGCATACTAAGGATTGGAGGTCTTGGGACAAATCAGAAAGGAGGAGATATTCCAACTGCTTTGTCTTAATGATGGTGGTGGTTAGTGCTCATCCCAAATATCTATATTGGGGAGGGGTGATCTAAAGGTGAGCATTTGACTTGTGTCTGAGTTTGAGAGAGGGTAAGATTATGCTGGTTTAATACTTAAAGTTTGAGAAACAGCAACTGTCATTTCACAGAATGATAGGGAGGGTTTACTGAACTTGAGGTAGAACTGTCAACTTTGATCCCCATCAGTGATGAGGAATAGAGGGAGTAAGGAATAGGATCACTGTATGTTTGTGAGAATCTTTCAGCAGGAGCTGGCAGGGCCTGCTTTTTTACTATCTCAGGCCACCTCCTTGAGCTCATGGGTCTTGCCAGGAAGGGTATTAAGGTCACCACGCTGACTGACATAATACTTCTGCTCCATGACAATTGATGGCTTCCCCTCCACCCTATCCCACCATCCAGGACTGCCACCCAGCATGGCCTAACCCAGAGTCCACTCCCAAAGCAGTGATTCTGCAGCTTCCTAGAATTCCAAGATACCCACACCCCAGAGTGAGAAAACCTTTCCATGGGAATCTCGGCTTTTCAGTAGGCAGACCAGGGATATACTCATCAGCTTCCTTTATTTCAAGTTAAGGATGTATTTTAGGCTTCTTTTTTTAATCCAACAATAATAAGCATAGGTTGAATGCCCAAATTCTAAAACTCTACTATTCAATATGAGTCATTAACAGCATGTGGCTATTTAGATTTAAATTTAAACTAACTAAAATTAAGTAAAAATTTAAAATGCAGTTCCTCAGTCACACTAACCATATATCACGTGCCAAATGTTGTTAGTGGATCCTTTTTGGATATTGCAGCTGTAGAACATTTTCTGGCATCCTAGAAAGTTCTATGGACAGGACTGCTCTAAAAACTGCTTTTGTGTTAGTGTGTTTAGCTTTCCAGATCAAGTTATCTCACCCTTATTTGATAGAAAATATGATAAACTCTTTTTAAGAAATTAAGAGGATCTATGTTTTGCAAAAATTTAGACATATGCATGCAGTGTCAAAATAGGTACATATTTGAAGGATGAGTCCACCCTTGAAAGCCAAATTTCGTATCTCTAACATGAACAAAGTTTGAATTGCCTGGAGTTCAGTGATCATTATACATTAATGACTTTAAAAAAAAAATAAACAATATCTCCTGACATCTGAGAGAGAATACAAGCCAAACAATGTGAACCCCCTTCTTGTAACTGTAAAAGCAAAAGAGAACTGAAAAAGAAACGCCTATTTTTAAGAGTATTATCATATTAAAGAATAAAATTCTATATTACCTTATTTGAAATCACTTATATGTGTATATTCCTTATACACACTAACTTCTAAGCTGTATAATAAGATATGGCATTATTGTTTTTTAAGGTTAAAAGTTAGTCCACCCAAGAAGAAAGTGAATTTGTCAGAATTCTATTTCACCCCAGGTTGCTCAGTGGTATAGAATCTGCCTGCAAATGCAGGAGTCATATGGGACATGGGTTCGATCTCTAGGTTGGGAAGATCCCCTAGAGGAGAAAATGGCAATTAAGTATTCTTGCCTGGGAAATCCCATAGACAGAGGAGCCTGGTGGGCTGTAATCTGTAGGGTCACAAAAAGTCAGACACGACTGAGCGACTGAACACTCTCTCAGTATTTCATCACTGGTCCAAGAGGCTGCCAGGGAGGCCATCTGGCCTGTTATTAGAGCTGCTCACACAGCCTGTTTTTATTTCTCTAGGAACATAGAGGGGTTGCGCTTCCCCCACCTTCTTAAGTGAGAGAGGCCACATGATTTGGTTTACACAGCTAAATACGAACAGGAGTGAGCACGTGTCCTCCAGTGGAAGCAGGTAGGTCCCTGTGTGTGGCTGATCCCCCCTTTCTCCGTATGTTGACAATCACAACAGCCCAGGTTGGAGTCTCCATCAGTGGACATTCATTACTGAGGGTGATGAAGAAAGGCACTGTACAAGCAGAGGTTAGAAAAATAAACTGTCGGTGGTGAGGCCATCATGAACACAAGGGGAAATACAGTTTAGCCTGTTCTGACCAACACATCACCCAAATCCAGGTCATGTAGCTTAAAACAGAAAAACTGGGTTCTGACTCTTTTGTTTCAGAATAAAAATAGAAAAGAATAAAAATAGAAGAGCTACATGGGGGCAGGTTAAGAGCTAGATAGAGGCAATGGATCAACTTTGACAAAGCCAATCCTAGGCATGACGTCCCATAAGCATTAAATACAGAAGAAAAAATAGCTTGTACATGTGAGCATAATAAATGGTATGTAGATATCTATTCATGGAAGAACTGATGCTCCAATACTTTGGCCACTTGAGGCAAAGAGCCACCTCATTAGAAAAGACACTGATGCTGGGAAAGATTGAAGGCAGGAGGAGAAGGGGACGACAGAGGGTGAGATGGTTGGATGGCATCACTGAGTCATGGACATAGGTTTGAGCAAGTTTCTAGGAGATGGTGAAGGACAGGGAAGTCTGGCATGCTGCAGTCCATGGGGTCACAGAGTCACACATGACTGAGCAACTGAACAGAAACAAGATATTTATTTAAATTCTGCTATGAGTTTGGACCTCTTTTCCTGCCAAGTTGAAGAAAAAATACTATATAGGGTGTGTATATCTAAGATGCTTTTCCTACAAGAGCCTTAAAAATTTCATTCCCTTACTTCTAGATATACTGTTAAGAGAATTTTTTTCCTTTAAGAATAAATAAACCACTGAGATTAACATCCAGCTTGCTGAGTCACTTATCTTCTGCTAGAATTTTAACTACAGGGATCTGAAGGCAGCAGAGAGAGGGAAACACACATACACACAGGTTTAGAGAAAGAGAGAGAGACTAATTTAGACAGAAAGAAGAATTTATTAAATCAAATGGAAATAGCAAAGACCTCTACTATCTCACTCCGTAGTGGGAGCCCAGAATACAATATTTTACTAAAAATTGCAGTGTAAATAAGGTTTGAATTGGATTTTAACAGTGGAAAAAGCAAGGTCATGAAAATAAAAAGACCTAGTTTTAAAAGATTTGTTTTTATTCCAGGACCTGCACTACAAGCTATTTGACATTGACAAAGTCAGCTCATTTTTCTGAGTCATAGTTTCCTCATCCATAAACAGGGAATAATAAAACTTACCGTATAGGTTTGTAGGGAAGACAAAATGTTATAAAATATGTTAAAGGTGTAGGAAATTGTCTGACACCAAGCAAAGATCACTAAATGTTTACTTCTGTCTGTTTCACACCATCTTTTCTTAATTCTACCAGGAAATTTTTTTCTTGATTAAGCTTCTTGAAGACTAGCTATAGGAGGGCAAACTATAGTTGCAATTCTGCCATTTCATGCAATACCATGTTTTTTTTTACCTCCCTTATTATTTACTATTCAAAATAATTCTGAATAAGTTGATCCTATTTTACAGAGGAAATAGAATTAAAAATTTGTCCCAGTTCACAGAGACGGTCTTTTAGTAATCTGCTACTACAATAATGCAGTATGGCACATGTCCCCAAAACTCACAGCTCGTGATAACAGCGTTTGGTGTAGCTGGTCAACCTGCAGGTCCGCTGAGCAGTACTGCTGACTTGGAGTGGCCACGCAGCCTGCAGTCGTCTAGGGTTTGATACATCTCTCTAGTCTATATTCGTAGAACTCTAAACAAGCGGCAGGAAGTAGAGTGACACTCTGGCTCCTTCACTGAATAAAATGGTAGCCATGGACCCACCAACTAACTTTCCCTGAACCCTAAACCAGAGATCTGCTTTGGTCCAGTGCCTTAAACCCAAGCAAGCCTGGAGTAGGCAAATGAGGAAGCCTATAATCCTGACAGAAAGGCTGTCTGCATCTTCATGTTAACCTAAGAGAGTTGACTGATAGCAGGACAGAACCTACTTAGGGACATACAGCTAGTGTATACAGATGCTTCCAATGCTTACCATTTTAAGGGAAGGCCAGTAAAGCTGGGAAATTCACCACAGCTGGAGATTATTGACCTTGATGCTTCAGCACAGCACCACACCAAAATAAGGCCCATGAACCAGCAGAACCAGCATCACTTGAGAGTCTGTTAGAAACGTGGACTCCACCCCAGACCTCCTGAATTTGAAGCTGACAAGCACTGAGACACAGAGCAGTTTAGGACAGGGAAGTCTGGTGTGCTGCAGTCCATGGGATTGCAAAGAGTCAGACATGGCTGAGCGACTGAATGGAATTGAACTGAACTTGGGCAAGATGTGTCTCAGTTTACTCATCTGTTCAATGGGCATTGTGATAGTACAAACTTCAGTAAGTTGGAAGAAGGTAAATCTGTAGTGTTTAGAATGATGTCAGCAACATATAACATTTTATATTTCACTCATTACCAGAGAAATGAAAATCAAAACCACAATGAGGTAGCATCTCACGCCAGTCAGAATGGCTGCTATCCAAAAATCTACAAACAATAAATGCTGGAGAGGGTGTGGAGAAAAGGGAACCCTCTTACACTGTTGGTGGGAATGCAAACTCGTACAGCCACTATGGAGGACAGTGTGAAGATTTCTTAAAAAACTGGAAATAGAACTGCCATATGACCCAGCAATCCCACTGCAGGGCATACACACCAAGGAAACCAGAATTGAAAGAGACACATGTACCCCAATGTTCATCACAGCACTGTTTAAAATAGGCAGGACATGGAAGCAACCTAGATGTCCATCAGCAGATGAATGGATAAGAAAGCTGTGGTACATATACACAGTGGAATATTTCTCAGCCATTAACAAGAATGCATTTGAATTAGTTCTAATGAGGTGAATGAAACTGGAGCCTATTATACAGAGTGAAGTAAGCCAGAAAGAAAAACACCAATACAGTATACTAACGCATATATATGGAATTTAGAAAGATGGTAATGATAACCCTATATGCAAGACCGAAAAAGAGACACAGATGTATAGAACAGACTTTTGGACTCTGTAGGAGAAGGCGAGGGTGGGATGATCTGAGAGAATAGCATTGAAACATGTATATTATCATCTGTGAAACAGATCACCAGTCCAGGTTCGATGCATGAGATGAGTGCTCAGGGCTGGTGCACTGGGATGACCCAGAGGGATGGGATGGGGAGGGAGGTGGGAGAGGGGTTCAGGATGGGGACACATGAACACCCATGGCTGATTCATGTCAATGCATGGCAAAAACCACTACAATATTGTAAAGTAATTAGCTTCCAACTAAAATAAATAAATAAATAAATATATATATATATATATATATATATATATAGTTTGTTTGTTAAGTGAATAAAAATAAATCCTGACTCCCTGTCTTGAGTGATTTCTGTGGTATATCCCAGCACTCCTAAGCAAAACATGTCCCTCTTTTCCTTCAAGATTTCTTTGGCCACCATGCAGTGGATCTGAAATACAGCTTACTCAATTCTTTCAAAAATTATTTAGATTTTTTGCATGGTAAATATGAATTTGTTACCTGATAATTTATTCTGGTAGAAGTTACCTGAGGCAGCAGGTTAGCTCCATCAGGGCTCCTTGAAAGAAGGGAATTGAATAAAAAAGGATTGAGTGGATGGAAGCAACCAAATGGAAATGAACAAGTAATTCACGGCAGTAGTTTGAAATACTGGATACACTTGGGAAACTTGAAAAACATTTTCAATGTTCTGGGCCCACTTCAACAGAATTAAATCAGGATTTTTGGGAAAGGTACTAAAGCACCAATATTTTTAAAAAGCTCCCTGAGGTAGGCTGAATAATGTCACCCAAAGATATCAGGTTCTAACCCCTGGAATCTGTAAACATTACTTTATTTGGAAAATGATCTTGCAGGTGTGATTTTAAGTTAAGGACCTTGAAATGAGATGATTATCCTAGATTATCCTGGGATGAAACCTAAATGAAATCAGACTATGTGCATCCTTATAAAGAGGGTCAGGGAGAAATTTGGACAAAGGTGCATAGAGAAAGTGTTGTGTACTCAAGATAATGTGTCTTCTGTGGTCTTTGGGTAGAAAGTTCTGCAGAAGTCTGTTAGGTCTAGAGTGTTTTAGTGTTGTTCAAGTCTTTGATTCTTATCAATTTCCTATGTGAGGCTTTCTCCATACTGAAAGTGGGGAGCTGAAATCTCCAACTCTAATTGTTGGATTGTCTATTTCTCCCTTCAATCTGTCACGCTTTGCTGTTATGCCTTTAAGATGATAAATGTCCTTCTTTGTCTCTAGTAGCAATTTTTATTTGAAACATCTATCATGTCTGTTGTTACTATGGTCACTGCAGATCTCTTCTTGCTGCTTGCATAGTTTATCTTTTTCCATCTTTTATTTTTATTTTTTTAAATTTTTTTTCATTTATTTTTATTAGTTGGAGGCTAATTACTTTACAATATTGTAGTGGGTTTTGTCATACATTGACATGAATCAGCCATGGTTTTACGTGTATTCCCCATCCCGATCCCCCCTCCTACCTCCCTCTCCACCCGATCCCTCTGGGTCTTCCCAGTGCACCAGGCCTGAGCACTGGTCTCATGCATCCAACCTGGGCTGGTGATCTGTTTCACTATAGATAATATACATGTTTCGATGCTGTTCTCTTGAAACATCCCACCCTCGCCTTCTCCCACAGAGTCCAAAAGTCTGTTCTGTACATCTGAGTCTCTTTTTCTGTTTTGCATATAGGGTTATGGTTACCATCTTTCTAAATTCCATATATATGTGTTAGTATACTGTATTGGTCTTTATCTTTCTGGCTTACTTCACTCTGTATAATGGGCTCCAGTTTCATCCATCTCATTAGAACTGATTCAAATGAATTCTTTTTAACAGCTGAGTAATATTCCATGGTGTATATGTACCACAGCTTCCTTATCCATTCATCTGCTGATGGGCATCTAGGTTGCTTCCATGTCCTGGCTATTATAAACAGTGCTGCGATGAACATTGGGGTGCACGTGTCTCTTTCAGATCTGGTTTCCTCAGTGTGTATGCCCAGAAGTGGGATTGCTGGGTCATATGGCAGTTCTATTTCCAGTTTTTTAAGAAATCTCCACAGTGTTCTCCATAGTGGCTGTACTAGTTTGCATTCCCACCAACAGTGTAAGAAGGTTCCCTTTTCTCCACACCCTCTCTAGCATTTATTGCTTGTAGACTTTTGGATAGCAGCCATCCATCTTTTAAAATTTCAATGTTTGTCTTTGATAAACTGGGTCTCCTATAGGCAGCAGATAGTTCAATTGTTTTTTTTAAGATTTAAGAAAATCCATTTGATCAGCTTCTGCCTTCTGATTAGTGTCTTGAATATTTACATTTAATATAACTGATAAGGTAGGATTCATGTTTGACTTTTTGCTATTTGTTTTGTATATATATCCTATGTATTTCCCCTCAATTTCTCCATCACTGCCTTCTTTTGTGTTAAATTGATATTTTCTAGTATACCATTTTAATTTTCTTTTCATTTTTTTAACTGTAATTTTCTGGTTATTCTCTTAGTAATTGCCCTGTGATTTACAATTACCATATTTAAGAATCTAGTTAAGATTAATTTAATTAATGATGCCAGTTAATATTAATATTGCTATTGAAACTATCTCAATAGTACACAAAAACTTTTCTGATATATCTCCAATCCCCTCTCTCCACCTTTATGAATGGTAATACAAATTTCACCTTTATATTAATATATTATAAACCCATCAACACAGTTTCATACATATGGATTAATGCAGATGTCTTCTCATAATAGAAGAAAAGAGTTACAAACAAACCAAAACTACTGACTTTTATATTTAACCATGTATTTGCCCTTACTGATAATCTTCACATCTTTTTTCATGTGGATTTAAGTCACTATCTAATGGGCTGGAAGAAACACAAGCTGGAATCAAGATTGCCAGGAGAAATATCAATAACCTCAGATATGCAGATGACACCACCCTTATGGCAGAAAGTGAAGAGGAACTAAAAAGCCTCTTGATGAAAGTGAAAGAGGAGAGTGATCACTATCATGATGGTGTGATCACTCACCTAGAGCCAGACATCTTGGAGTGCAAAGTCAAGTGGGCCTTAGGAAGCATCACTATGAACAAAGCTAGTGGAGGTGATGGAATTCCAGCTGAACTATTTCAAATCCTAAAAGATGATGCTGTGAAAGTGCTGCACTCAATATGCTAGCAAATTTGAAAAACACAGCAGTGGCCACAGGACTGGAAAAGGTCCGTTTTCAATTTAGTCCCAAAGAAAGGCAATGCTAAAGAATGTTCAAACTACCACATAACTGCACTTACCTCACAAGCTAGCAAAGTAATACTCAAAATTCTCCAAGCCAGGCTTCAACAGTACATGAACCAAGAACTTCCAGATGTGCAAGCTGGATTTAAAAAAGCCAGAGGAACAAGAGATCAAATTGCCAACATCTGTTGAATCAGAAAAAGCAAGAGAATTCCAGAAAAACATCTCCTTCTGTTTCATTGACTACGTTAAAGCCCTTGACTGTATGGATCACAACAAACTGAAAAATTCTTAGAGATGGAAATACCAGACCACCTGACCTGCTTCATGAGAAATCTGTGTGCAGGTCAAGAAGCAACAGTTAGAACCAGATATAGAACAACGGACTGGTTCCAAATTGGCAAAGGAGTACATAAAGGCTATATATTGTCACCCTGCTTATTTAACTTATATGCAGAGTACATCATGGGAATACCAGGCTGGATGAAGCACAAGCTAAAATCAAAATTCCTGGGAGAAATATCAGTAACCTCAGACATGTAGAGGACACCACCCTTATGGCAGAAAGCAAAGAGGAACTAAAGAGCTTCTTGATGAAAGTTAAAGAGGAGAATGAAAAAGCTGGCTTAAAATTCAGCATTCAAAAATGAAGATCATGGCATCTGGTCTCATCACTTCATGGCAAATAGATGGGGAAACAGCAACAGACTTTAACTTCTTGGGCTCAAAAATCACTGCAGATGGTAGCTGCAACCATGAAATTAAAAGTTGCTTGCTCCTTGGAAGAAAAGCTATGACCAACCTAGACAGCATATTAAAAAGCAGAGACATTACTTTGCTGACAAAGATCCATCTAGTCAAAGCTATGGTTTTTCCAGTAGTCAGGTATGGGTGTGAGAGTTGGACCGTAAAGAAACTGAGTGCTGAAGAGTTGATGATTTTGAACTGTGGGGTTGGAAAAACTCATGAGAGTCCTTTTAACTGCAAGGAGACCAAATCAATCAATCTAAAAGGGAATCAGTCCTGAATATTCATTGGAAGGACTGATGCTGAAGATGAAACTCCAATACTTTGACCACCTGATGTGAAGAACTGATTCACTGGAAAAGTCCCTGATGTTGTGAAAGATAGAAGGCACGAGGAGAAGGGGATGACAGAGGATGAGATGGTTGGATGGCATCACCAACTCGATGGACATGAGTTTGAGCAAGCTCCCGGAGTTGGTGACGGACAGGGAAGCCTGGCTTACTGCAGTCAATGGGGTCACAGAGAGTCGAACACAACTGAGTGACTGAACTGAACTGAACTGATGCATGCTAGTGCCCTACAGTTCTTCATTCTTTATTCTGTTTCTCACTGAATAATCTTAATTGTCCTATCTTTAAATTTGCTGGTTATTTCTTCTACCAGCTCAAATCTACTATTATGCTCCTCTAGTGAATTTTTCATTTTGGTTATTATACTTCTAAATTCCAATATGTCTGTTTGGTTATTTTTAAAAATAACAACTCTCTTTGTTGATATTCTCTATGTGGTAAGTCATTTTTCTAACACTTTTTTTATTTCTTTAGAATTTGTTTAGTTCTTCAGCATATCTCTAATCACTAACTTAAAATTTCATCCAGTTAGCCTAATGCCTGAGTGTCCTTAGGAATAGTTTCTACTGATGATTTTCCTGCTGTTTATGTTTATGGGTCATACTTTCTTGCATGTCTCAATATTTATTTAAAAACTGAACATTCAAAATAGTGTAACATGGCAACTCTGGAAATCAAATTCTGCCACACACAGCCCCAGCATTTGTGGCTGCCATTGTTTGCTTGTTTAGTGGCTTTTCCAAGCTACTTCTATAAATTCTATATTCTTTGCTCTATGTGTCCTAAAATCTCTGCTCAGTCAACTTAGTGATCAGCTAATGAATGGATAGATTTCCTTAAATGTCTTTCAACCCTAAGTCACAGTCTTTGCTGAGAAGCTCTGTCCATGTGTTATGGTACTGTTTCAACATTCTGGCAAATGGTTTACAAGACTGCCTTAGCCTTTGCTTCCAGCTTTTGTAGCGTCTCAAGAACAGAGAATAGAGCCATATCAGATCTTTCATGGCCATGTGCACGTCCCCATGTCTGTGCATGATTTTCTAGATTCCCAGGAATCATAGGCACTTTTCAAAGATCCTATGGACATCTCATTTCTCAGTATTTCCTTTTAAGTTTATTGGTCAGTGCCTTGTTTGCCCCAACAGTTATCACCGCCTCAGGCAGCTGGTATGTTAAACATTTGCTGCTGACTGTTTTTGACAAATGCCCTGGGGAAAACACTATTCACGTTGATGCATTCTAGTGCATGACAAATACAGACAAGCCCTAAGAGCAGGAGTTTCAAACAGGTCAGTTCAGTTCAGTTCAGTTCACTCAGTTGTGTCCGACTCTTTGTGACCCCATGAATTGCAGCACAACAAGCCTCCCTGTCCATCACCAACTCCCGGAGTTTACTCAAACTCAGGTCCATTGAGTCGGTGATGCCATCCAACCAACTCATTCTCTGTTGTCCCCTTCTCCTCCTGCCTTCAATCTTTCCCAGCATCAAGGTCTTTTCAAATGAGTCAGTCCTTCACATCAGGTGGCCAAAGTATTGGAGTTTCAGTTTCAATATCAGTCCTTCCAATGAAGGAACCACAGTTCAAAAGCATCAATTCTTTGGCACTCAGCCTTCTTTATGGTCCAACTCTCACATCCATACATGACTACTGGAAAAACCACAGCTTTGACTAGATGGACTTTGCCGGCAAAGTAATGTCTCTGCTTTTTAATATGCTGTCCAGGTTGGTCATAGCTTTTATTCCAAGGAGCAAGTATCTTTTAATTTCATGGTGACTGCCATCTGCAGTGATTTTGGAACCCAAAAAAATAAAGTCTGTCACTGTTTCTGTTGCTTCCCCATCTATTTCCTGTGAAGTGATGGGACCAGATGCCATGATCTTCGTTTTCTGAATGTTGAGTTTTAAGTCAACTTTTTCACTCTCCTCTTTCACTTTCATCAAGAGCCTCTTTAGTTCTTCACTTTCTGTCATAAGGGTGGTGTCATCTGCTTATCTGAAGTTATTGATATTTCTCCCGGCAGTCTTGATTCCAACTTGTGCTTCATCCAGCCCAGCGTTTCTCATGATGTACTCTGTATAAGTTAAATAAGCAGGGTGACAATATACAGCCTTGACATACTCCTTTCCTGATTTGGAACCAGTCTATTGTTCCATGTCCAGTTCTAACTGTTCAAATAGTAACAATTCTCTCTCTTAAAAAAAAACTATTTATTTTAATTGGAGGATAATTACTTTACAATATTGTGTGGGGCTTCCCAGGTGGCATTAGTGATAAAGAACCTGCCTGTCAATGTAGGAGATGTAAGAGACATGTGTTCCATCCTTGGTTTAGGAAGATTCATCCCCTGGAGGAAGGTATGACAACTCTCTCTTGAAGGAGCTTCTGGGAAGTTCCAAACCAATTATTTGTCCCTCCACTGGCCTCTAAGCTCAGGGGTTTGCAAGGGTACTACAGAGCTATGGAAAGAGGAATGGAAGTAAGAAAAGTTAAATGCCACTAAACTTGCTGCTCTTTCCTAGATTCAGCCATTTTTATTGAATAAATTGTTTAAATCAGATTGTTGCAAACCTTTGGCTAATTTCCAGAGGCAAAAAAAAAAAGATTTAGAAAAATTTTGCAAATGTTCTTATTGCTTTTGTCAAGGAGCAGGTTTTGGAAATCACTGCCACATCATCCCAAAAGTAACTTTTTTATGATTACTATTTTATTACTAAAATGTGGACTCCAATAGGACTCCTGCCCAGATGTCAGCCCCCCATCTCACATTTAATCCACACTCTCTCTTTAGCATTACCCAGAAGAACAGAAAGATTAAAAATGCACTTCAAGAATGTTTTTTTCTTCTCCACTCTAAAAATGGATGCCATTTTGACAGACAGAACAAGCAAGGTTTTAGAATTGCCAAGGCATTATGAGATAGACATTTCAGATAGAGCATTGCAGCCCACCCAAGTAAGGAGTGCCTGCTTAAAAGCGTTTTGAAATAATTTTTATTATCTCCATCCTTTTTAAGAACAGTAATGCAGTCTCATTTAAAAAAAAAAAAAAAAAAAAAAAAAACCTCCAGGAGTGGAATTGCTGAGCCACATGATAGTTCTATTTTTAATTTTTTGAGAAACTGCCATAATATTTTTACTTTCCTGGTGGCTCAGATGGTAAAGAATCTGCCTGCAATGCAGGAGACCAGGGTTCTATCCCTGGGTTGGGAAGATCCTCTGGAGAAGGACATGGTTCCTTATTTCAGTATTCTTACCTGGAGAATTTCATGGACATAGGAGCCTGGCAGGCAACAGTCCGTGGGTCACAAAGAGTCAGACATCTCTAAGCGACTATCACTTCCCTTGTCATTAGTGCATAAGTATTCCCTTTTCTCTAAATCCTTGCTAACTTTTGCTATTTCTTGACTTTTTATAATAGCCACACTGACAGGTGTGAGGTGATATTTCATTGTGATTTTGCTTTGCATTGGCCTGATGATTATCTAATGCTGATTATCTTTTAATGTGCATGTTGGACATTTGTATGTCTTTGGAAAATTGTCTATTTAGGTTCCTTGTACAGTTTTTAATCAAATTGTTTTATATTGAGTTGTATGAGTCCTTTGTATATTTTTGGATATTAACTCCTCATATCATTGACAAAAATTTTCTCCCATTCAGTAGGCTGTCTTTTCATTTGTTATTGGTTTCCTTTGTTGTCCAAATGCTTTTTAGTTTGATGTAGGCTCATTTGTTTACATATGCTTTTGTTGTCTTTGCCTGAGGAGACAGACCCAGCAATTCCAGTTCTGGGTATTTATCCAAAGAAAACAAAGACACTAATTCAATATATATATATATGCACTCCAATGTTCATTGCAGCATTTATAACAGACAAGATATGGAAGCCACCTAAGTGTCCACTGAGAGATGAATGAATAAACTCTCCATAAAAAAGAATGAAATCTTGTCATTTGTGGCAACATTTATGGACATAGAGGGTATTCCACAAAGTGAAATAAGTCATACAGACACAGACAAATACTGTATGTGGAATCTAAAAAGCAAGTAAACAAATATAACAAAACACAAACAGACTCAAAAATACAGAGAACAAACTGGTGAGTTTCAGAAGGAAGAGGAGTGGGAAGATAGACAAAATAGGGGAAGGAGGATTAAGAGGTGCAAACAGTTATAAAATAAGTAAGTCATGGGGATGTAATACACAGCATAGGGAATATAGTCAAAAGTATTATAATAACCAAGTTTGGTAACATATGGTAACTAGACTTATGTGGTGATCATTTATTAGTATATAAAAATATTGAATCCCTATGCTATATCCTGAAACTAATATAAAGTCAATTATGCTTCAATTAAAATTTTTAAATAAAATAAAATCAGGCATTTTAGTGTTTACCCTTCTCCAAAGTAACCATCTTTAAATATTTCAGTTATAAGTTCTTCTTAGTTTATAACCTTAATTTTAAGTGATATAATTCTATTTCTTAATTTACCAACTTCAAATAATATTTATTAACTCTCTCTTATTAAAGGTTAGAACATGATCTAATTGGCTCTTTCTCCCTTATTCCAACACCTAAATTTTGTTACTTCTGTTAATTTTTGGCTTTCTGGTGATTAATTTTATGTATAACTCAATATGTAATCATATAATATGATTACCTTTCCTTTCTTTTTTAAACATTTTAATTGGAGGGTAATTACTTTACCATATTGTGTCGTCTTCTGCCATATAACAGCGTGGATCGAGTGCCCGTGTGTACCCCCGCTCCTGCGTCTGCCCCAGCGCCTCGCCCCACCCCACCCCTCTAAGTGGTCACAAAGCGCGGGGCTGAGCTCCCTGTCCTCACGCAGCAGCTGCCCACTGCCCACTTTAGAAGGGTAGTGTGTGCACACCAGTGCTCCTCTCAACTCGGGCCAACCTCTCCCCTACCCTCTGCGTCCCAAGTCCGTTCTCTGCTTCTGTGTCTCTATTCCTGCCCTGCAATTAGGTTCATCAGTACCATTTTTCTAGAGTCTGTAGATATGTCCTAATATATGAAATTTGGTTTTCCCTTTCTGACTTACTTCACTCTGCATAACAGGGTCCAGGCTCATCCACTTCACTGGAACTGACAAAAATGAATTCCTTTTTATGGTTAGTAATATTCCACTGTATATATGGACCACAACTTCTTTATCCATTCATCTGCCGATGGACATCTAGGTTGCTTCCATGTCCTAGTTATTATAAATAGTGCTGCTATGAACATTGGGACACATGTGTCTTTTTTAATTACGGTTTTCTCAGAGTATATGCCCGGTAGTGGAATTGCTGGGTCATATGGCAGTTTTATTTTACTTTTTAAGGAATCGCCATAGTGGCTGTATCAATTTTTATGCTCCCCTTCCTCCAGCAGCCCCTCAGTCATCGATCCCCCAACCTAGACCTTCTCCCGCTCCCCTTACCTGGTATCTGGTCACTCCTGGGTCTGCTCCCATCAGCCTGTCCACTACAGGTACCCTACTAGCATCTCCTGAGCATCCTAGGTGTGGGGAGACATGAACTCCCCGTCTTCCCTCACTGTCATCTCGGCTTTGCCCCTAAACTTTATTGTTTTCTTCTATCAGCTTTATTTTCTTAACCCTTTACCAAATAAAATTGGACGAATTGGATCTTGTACATTAAATAAATTCTCTCCACCTTGTCTCTTCCTGTTAAAGCACCTCCTTTAACAGTCACATTCTGAAAGTTCTACTGTCACTTTTTTATAATATTTAGATTCTGTTAGATAAATAATTATATCTTCTGTGCTTGATATACAACTTGATTGTAAACTTTGAAAATTAATAAATAGCACTTAAGTGTTATGATTATATAATTATTATCCATTACAAAACCAGATAAAATAGTATGTTTTAAAATATTCCTATGGCACCAAATCTTCACCATAATAACAAGAAAATAAAGAGAAAGAACAAATGGAAAATATTTCTTTAAGCTCCATCAAAAATTTCTCAGAATTGTTTCATATTTGAACCAAAAATCTAAGCTGCAGTTTTGCTTTTCCTGGTATTTTTAAATGGGGGCTTTTTATTTTTACTGCTCTTAGAAGAAAGCTGTGGAAAATTCTTAAAGAGATGGGAATACTAGACCAACTTATGTGTCTCCTGAGAAACTTGTATGCAGGTCAAGGAGCAAGAGTTAGAACCGGACATGGAACAACTGACTGGTTCAAAATCGGGAAAGGAGTCCAACAAGGCTGTATATTGTCCTCCTGCTTATTTAACTCATATGTGGAGAAAATCATGTGAAATACTGGGCTGGAAGACTCACAAGCTGGAATCAAGATTGCCAGGAGAAATAACAACCTCAGATATGCAGGTGATATCACGTTAATGGCAGAAAGTGAAGAGGAACTGAAGAGCCTCTTGATGAGGGTGAAAAGGAGAGTGGAAAAGCTTGCTCAAAACTCAACATTCAAAAAACTAAAATCATGACATCCAGTCCTATCACTTCATGGCAAATAGATGGGGAAAAAATAGAAACAGTGACAGATTTTATTTTCTTGGGTTCCAAAATCACTATGGACAATGACTGCCACCATGAAATTAAAAGACACTTGCTCCATGGAAGAAAAGCTATGACAAACCTAGACAGTGTATTCAAAAACAGAGACATTATTTTGCCAACAAAGGTCCATCTTGTCAAAGCTATGGTTTTTCCAGTAATCATGTACAGGTATGAGATTTGGACCATAAAGAAGGCTGACCACCAAAGAACTGATGCTTTTGAACTGTGATGCCAGAGAAGACTCTTGAGAGTCCTTGAACTGTAAGGAAATCAAACTAGTCAATCCTAAAGGAAATCAACCCTGAATATTCATTGGAAGGACTAGATGCTGAAGCTGAAGCTCCAATACTTTCTTTGGCCACCTGGTGCAGAGTTGACTCACTGGAAAAGACCCTGATGCTGGGAAAGATAGAAGGCATGAAGAGAAGAGGGCAGCAGAGAATGAGATGGTTGGATGGCATCACCGAATCAATGGACATGAGTTTGAGCAAACTTTGGGAGATGGTGAAGGACAGGAGAGCCTGGTGTGCTGCAGTCCATGGGATCTCAAAGAGTTGGACATGACTTAATGACTGAACAACAGCTTCAATGCCATTGTCAGACCAATATCATAATCAACCATCTTTTAAATTACACTATTTGTTAGATGATAAAATTTGCAATGATTTATTTCTATACTTGCTTCCTAGCTTTAATACTAGGAAAGAAATTCTACATTAGTTCTAATATTTCTTAAATCTTTAATCTACCTGCATTTTGTGGATTCCTTTGTGAATATATTTTATTAGGGTACAATGCTGTGAAATTGTTTTTCACAGACAGTACACAAGTAAACATCCTGATTTTGTGTATATCTGGAAAGGTCTTTATTTTGTCCTTTATTCTTTATGAACACTTTGGCTTGGTATAGACTTACAGACTAAATTTTATCTTTCTTCCAACATTTGAAGACTTATCCCATTGACCCTACCTCCTGGATTCACTGATGAGAAGCCTGATGTTGATGTGATTCATATTTCTTTGTAAGCAAACATCCTTTTCTCCTCTACAGAAGCTCTTAAAATCTTCCCCAAGGAAAGTGGAAAATTATTAAAAAGAAACAGCATATTCATTGTGTGGTGCTAACTTGTCAGTGAAAGATACTTACCTAGTCATATTAATGGCTAAGTGATTGTATAAAGACAACTCATGATATTGAAAGAATAGGGAAAGGAAAATCTAAGAGAGGTTGACTATCATTGATCATAACAGGAAGTCAAATGATATTCTATTTTATAAATCAAGAATTAACATTGTTAGAGACTTCCCTTCGCAGTTAAGAATCTGCCTTCCTGCTCAAGGGATGTGTGTTTGAACACTGTTTGGGGAACTAAGATCCCACATTGGGGGTGGGGTTGCAAGTAAGCCCACGTAATGCAACTAGAGAAAACCTGTGTGCAGCAGTGAATACCCAGTGCAGCCAAAATTAAAAATTAAAAAAATGAGTTAACAATGTCTTCATATTATTTAGAAACAAAAAAATTTACCCAAAGGAAAAGCTAATGTCATTGACAATTGTTGCCTCTTCAAAATAAGATGTAGATAAATAAACCAATAGATAAAGTCAAGAGCAGAAAAGTGTTATAAAGAAAAATAATTCAGAGTGAAAAAGTAAAGAATGATAGTGAACTGGAGATTAACCAAGCTCAGCTACTTTGGATTTTCAGAGACGGGTCCTTTGAAAAGGTAGCAATTGAGAAAATGAGACATGAGTGGGAACAAGTGTTTCGGGTGTGTTTTGGGTAAGGCAAAGGCAAAGGTCCAGAGGTGGGAGTGAGTTTGATTGTACAGTGAATAATAAGGCCAGTATGACTGCAATGAAGAGAAGTGGAGAGAGAGCCCTGGGAAAGAAATTTGGAGAGCTGGCCAGCAACGTGATCTTACAGGTCAAGGGAAGAGCTCTAAGTGCGATAGGAACCATCAAACATTTTTGAGAAAGACTTGCCTTTGAAAAGTGTCACTGTGGCAGCTATGTGGAGAAATAGGGACTAGGAGACAAATTAGGAACTTCCTTTTAATCATTCACTGAGAAATGATGATGGCTTAAACTAAGATAGGATCTATGGGAAGCTGAGAAGTCACTGAATTTTTAAATGTATTGACCATAGAACATTTGCTTACGAGTTAGACGTACATGTGAAAGAGATGAGTGAAATAAGATTTTTCATCTTCTTCCTGAGAAAGTGGGTGAATGTAGTTGCCATGTATAACATAGGGAACAAAGGGAGAGGAGTCATTTTCGAGTTAAAAATCACAAATTCTTCATGCTAGGTTATAAATCCATATTTACTTTTTATTTAAGTGCATGTGTGGAGTACAAGCTGGGGTTCAAGAGATAAATAGGACTAAACATGTAAATATGAGAGCATTAATAGATAAATGCTACTTTAGGTTCTATGTGCTATGTGTGCTATGTGCTAAGCCACTTTAGTCGTGTCTGACTCTGTGCGATCCTATGGACTGTAGACCTCCAGTCTCCTCTGTCCATGGGATTCTCCAGACAAGAATACTGGAGTGGGTTGTCATTTCCTTCTGCAAGGGATCTTCCCGACCCAGGGGTCAAATCTGTGTCTCTTAAGTGTCCTGCGTTGCCAGGGAGGTTCTTTACCACTAGCGCCACCTGTGAAGAATCGGATAAAATCACCAAGAAATGAGTGTATAGAGAGCAGGAAAGGTCTTGACCTGAGCCCAGAGAGTTGAAAAGATGAAGAAAAGCCAGAAAAGGAGAATACTAAGATGCGTCTGAGTATTACTTTAGTAAACAAGACATCTTGTGATATTGTTAATTAAGCACCTAAGTATGCTGTTTGGTCTCAGCAATATTTTTGGAGGTATGTCTCCTTGTGCAAGGGCAACAAAAGCAAAAATAAACAAATGGAACTACATCAAACTAAACTACTTTTGCATAGCAAAGGAAACCATCAACAAAACAAAATGGCAGTCTACTGAAGGGGAGAAGATACTTGTATACGACATATCTGATAAGGGGCAAATATCCAAAATATATTTTTAAAAACTCATACAACTCAACATCAAAAAACAAACAATGCAACCAAGAATGGAAAGAGGACTTTAATAAACATGTTTCTAAAGAAGACATAAAGGTGGCCAACAGGCATATGAAAAAATGTTCAACATCACTAATCATCAGGGAAAAACAAATAAAAACCACAGAGATGTCATCTCACACCTGTTAGAATCGTTATTATCAAAAAGACAATAAATAACAATATTGGCAAAGATGTGGAAAAAAGGGAACCCTATTTTTCTGTTGATGAAAATGCAAATTGATAAAGCAACTATGGAAAACACTATGGAGTCTCCTCAAAAAACCAAAAATAAAACTACCATACAACCCATCAATTCCACTCTTGGATATTTTCCTGAATAAAATAAAAATAATAATTTGAAAAGATATATGCATCCCTATGTTCATAGTAGCATTATTTACAACAACCAAGATATGGAAGCAACCAAAGTGTGTCCATTGATGGATAAATGAATGAAGAAGGTATGATACACATATATATTAATATTTTATAAATATATACAATGGAACATTACTCAGCCATTAAAAAATAAAATCTTATCATTTGTACCAACATGGCTAGACGTGGAGGGCATTTTGCCAAGTGAAATAAATTATAGAAAGACAAATACTGTATGATTTAACTTATATGTGGAATCTAAAAACAAAAGAAATGAACAAACATAATAAAACAGAAACAAATTCTTAGATACAGACAACAAACAGGTGGTTGTCAGAGGGAGGTGGGTGAAGGAGATTAAGAGGTACAAAGTTCCAGTTTCAAAATAAATGAGTCATGGGGATTATAGTACAAAATAAATGTATAGCATGAGGAATACAGTCAATAATATTGTAATAACTTTGGTGACAGATGGTAACTAGACTTGTCATGATGATCATTGCTTAATATATAGAAATACTGAATCATTACGTTATGTGCTTAGAACTAACATAGTAGTGTGGGTCAATGATACTTTAATTTTTAAAATGAGGAAGCTGAGAAAAAAATAGCTGAATAACTTGTCCAAAGTCACTCAGTTGAGAGCAGAGCCAGGGTATAAGCACGGGCCATTTGGTTTGTGACTCTCTACTGTGCTGCCTCGAGAAAGCCGGATTTGGGCCACTCTGAGCAATAAAATGCAAAAGGGGAAGTCTCACAGTGATTAAAGCCATCTGTGTGTGAAAAACCTTGCCTTTCTGAAATGGCAGTGAGTCCCGTACAACTGCAGGTTTCAAGTACGAGCTGGACTACCACTTGGCCAAACTAATCAGTCTTACTATTTGAAGTGTTATCCATGGATCAGCAGCAGTGACACTACTTGGGGGCTTGATAGAATTTCAAGCTCCTCCTCAAGACCACTGACTATCAAAGCTTAAGAAGCCCTCTAGCACAGGATCTTTATGAAGCGGAGTTATAATGCAGGGGTGAGAAGCATGGCTGTATTGTCAGAGAGGGCAAATCTCAGCTAAGCCAATTTCTAGCCATGTCACTTATTTGTCTCAGTTCAGTTTCTACATCTGAAATGGGCCAATAACTGTATTCCCGTGGGGTTGTTGTGAGGATGTAACGTGCTTATACATGAGAGAGTCAATTCCTAGGCAAGTTAATAAGAAGTCTGGGGTCCCCAAGGAAGAGAAAGGGGTCTGGGGCTCTTGAAGCAGAGATAGGGGTCTGGAATTCTCAAGGAGGAGGAAAGGACAAACATCTCTCTCTCTCTCTCTCTCTCTCTCTCTCTCTCTTTCTCCATTCCTTAGTCTTAGTCACATAAAACATTTTTTTCCTTAAGACCTGAACTGATGATTACACAATAAACAATTCAGTTTAAACTCTGGACTAAGGATTATACAACAACAATGCTTGAGGACAGTTTCTCCTTTCTGAAAACATTCTGGCTAATCCTGTTATCTTAAAATGTAAATTATGGGAGTGGGTCTCCTAAGATCTTTACAACTTGAGACACTCTTTTGATTTATTTAATAACTAATTTAAAAAGTATAGAACTCCCTTGTGAGGGAGGCATTCTCCGTCCCCCTTCTGATGTCTATGTCAGAAGTTTTCTGTCACTTTAATAAAACTCTGCTATACAAAAGCTCCAGAGTGATCAAACCTGGTCCCTATTTCTGAAGCTAAATCATCTTCTTCGGAGATCATGAACCTGACACTGTTCACCATAAACTATCATATTGGGAGCTGTCCGGATCTTCAGGAGAAGATAAGAACACTAAGAGCTCTAGCCTCTCTGCTTTCTCAGTATACACGTTTTCTGCTTCTTGTGTGAATGAATGACATGCCCTGTGCAAAGCAAGTGATGAGCCCTGCTCTGCAGTTTCGCAGTGCCGTGTAATGACTGAAGGTAGCCCCAGAAAGGGGAACCTTGTTGAGGGTTTATATTGACCTGCCAATGCCAAGAGACACCCAATATCCCTGCAAGGGGAGCAGCCAGAGATGGGCAAAGCATGTAGAACGAACTTTCCTTTCTTGGTCACATTTTCCTGGTCTCTTTGACCATTTCATGATTGCATGGGGAATTAGAACTACTAACATAATCTGCTGAATCATAGACTTGTGATCCATGCTGTTATTGTGTACTTCTACTTAGACCCCACGGATGGACGTGCTTAGCCTTGCTAGATAGGCAAGCTTTGCTAGAAAGTCACTAGGAGTACATTTGGGGCGAGGTGGAGCTCTAGCTCCAGCAGCATGTGTGGGAACTTGGCAGAGTTCTAGCTCCAGGAACGTCTCTCAGGCTGGAGGTCACTCTCGTGGTTGCCTGCCTCAGGGGCCAGTGACCTGAAAGTGAGTCTTTGTCATGTCTGTGCCTCCTATCTATGTGGATGAAAGCACTGCTGGTGACTATGAGGATTTTGAGGACCCAGATCCTGAATTGCAGGACTTGGTCAGATTGGAAGCGGAATGGGCTTCTTCCTTTGGTAGTGCTAGCTCTTAGCAGACCAGAGGAGGCTCTCTGATGAATTCGGTCTCAACTCCCTAGATACTCTTTCTGTGGAATCTATGGAAATGAACTGGAAGGATTGGTCCTAGTAGCTTGAGGACAAAAATCACTTTTTCCTCGCTGGCCAACCCTTTCACCATCATATACACTGATGTGGCTTGACTCACCACTTCTACTGCAATCAGCACTGTACTCAAGAAGGTGCATAGGCATGTGGAACACGGATGCTTTCCCTAGGAGTCCTAGCTTGGGAAACATTCCACAAGGCTACTCTGCTCCACCCTGGGTGGCATCAGAGGAAAGGGGGCAAAAACCAGACAAAGTTCTTAATGGTGAGGCACTGGACATCAATCTGGGACGCCATCAGCTCTACCCCTGGTGCATCTCCACCAGACCTCGGTGGTAGAACCAAGAGGGACAAGTAAGGCACCTGCATCGGTAAGGGACAGACCAAGTCCAACCAGGGGAGGAAACCTTCGGTGGAGAGTCTGTCTGTACCCCCATCTAGAGCAGGGAGGGATGCCTCTGGTGGAAGGAAGCCACAGCTGGGGATGCCGCTTTTTTCTCTCTTACAGATGGGAGCTAACAGTTCTATAACCACTCCTTTAAAATGTTTTTTTAAAAACTGGGATAAGTTTAATCCCCAGAATTTAAAAAAGACACTCCTGATGTTCTTCTGTGATGCTGAATTGCCACAGTATCCTTTGGAAGATTGGGAACACTAACCTGCTGTTGAAGGGTCTCAATAATAATACTGTTTTACAATTACATCAGTTCTGTAGAAAACAAGGGAAATGAGTAGAAGTGCCATATGTGTTGCTCTATCTCTCCGTGAGACATGCCAGACTTATGTCCTAAGGGTGCAGATTTGGGTGTGACCCCTTCAGCTCCCTCCTCTCCTCTTACTTTGCCCCTATATCTGGGGTTCCCAACTGAACAGGATGAGAATCAGGGCACCCTTCCAGGAGGGGTTGCCTCAGTCTAGGTAGAAATTCAAAGTCCCAATTGTGGTTGAGGCTATTTAGAGGATCCAAAGAGTATACATAAGGCTTTATAGGACTAGCTTTACTTTATGATCCTACTTGGAGAGGCGGAACACTTGTCTTGGTACAGACACTGATTCCCAACTCAAAAACTTAAGTTTTGGGGGAAGCTGCTACTTTTGGAGATGAATGGCTTGAACATGAGACAAGGGGAAATAGACCTCCTTCCTACTGGGAGCCAAGCAGTTCCAATAACAGAACGGCTTTGCTGGATGTATTCTTAAAGGACTTAAGCAAGCACACACTAAGACTTTAAACTATGCTAAGTTGGCTGATGTAGAACAGGGAGAGAAGGAAACTCCTGGTAAATTCCTAGATAGACTAAGGGAGGCTCTCCACAAGTTTACTGACATTGATTCCTAATTTCTCACTCAGTCAGCACCGAATATCTGCCGTAAGGTACTAAAACAGGCATTCGGACCAAATCAGTCTTTAGAAAAACTGTTAATCTGGCTCAGACAATATATTACAGTAGAGAATATGAGGAGGATAAATGACAATAGAAAAGAACAAAAGACAAGGCCCATTCTCTAGTGATGGCTGTGAAAACTGCTAAGAATCAGCCTGAAGAGAAAAATGCCCAGGTGAAAAGGGACAGACCTGTTATTCCTGTGGAAAGGAGGGGCACCTCAAGCGAGATTGCCCTCAGGCATTGAAGCCGCTCCCGGCTCCATGTCCAGTCTGTAAAGGACCGCACTGGAGAAGAGACAGCCCTCTGAGGCCTAGACCCCAGGGGTCAGACTCTCAGAATAATCAGGACTGAAGGTGCACAAGGGTCCCCTCACAAGCCCCTGTTCTAATAACATCTGAGGAAACCCAGGTGTTAATAACGGTGGGGGGCCAATCCAGTCGATTTCCTTTTGGGCACTGGGGGCAACTTCCTCTGTCCTCACTGAAGCCCCTTGCCCACTTTTCTTCTGATACACTACTGTAATGTAATGGGACTCTCTGTATGAGCCAAGTGTTATTATTTCAGTCATCCTTTAAGCTGCAACTGGGACTCTGTACCAATTTTCTCACGAGTTTCTATTCGTGCCGGAGTCTCCCTCACTCCTGCTGGGGAAACATACTGAACAAGGTCTAGGCCTGTTTTCATGAGCATGGAGCCTGCTCTTTCTCTCCCATTAATTGAACAAAATGTAAATCCTAGAGTGTGGGCTGATGAAAAAACTATGGGTCGAGCACAAAATGCTGTTCCTGTTATTATTAAGCTCAATAACCCTCACCTGTTTTCATAGCAAAAGCAGTATCCACTAAAGCCTGAGGTTAATGAATGGGCAAAATCTTACTGTACTGATGTCTTATGATGTAAGTGGGATCTTAAACTTTAAAATTCAGAGCAACAATACTCCACCTTTAAAGCTGCTATAACTCAAGGGGTGTCAAAAGCTTGAGGAACAGAATATCACTGTTCCTGGGGACCCCAATCTTCAGAAAAAGTTGAAAAGGCTAATGACATTATTAAGAGGCATCTGCACAAGCTAACTCTGGAAACACAAGACAGTGAGTTTAATGAAACATATTTTGTATTTATTTTATTTCTTTGTTTACACAAGAACTGAATCATTCCTGAGAAATAAGTTAGAATTAATTCTGAGTTTATTTTGAAGCATTACAGTGTTTAACCAGTTTGATGTATAAAGATACCAGACATAAAAGTAAACATCAGGAAGCACACATATATTCCCATTCTGAGAGAAGACATGTTATATACACAGAAAAAAATGCAGCAAATATTAAGGTATTCAAAGTAATTCTTTGACAATTCGGATGTGGACATATTTACAAGAAAAGTATATGTTTTAAAATAATTAAATAATTTTCATAGTATTATAAAAGTATTGAGATAAATATTAGAAGACCCTGACAATCACAAGAACATTTTCCTATGCTATTGAATGCAAGGGTAGTTCTATAAAAAGTCCCAAAATAGAGCTAATATTTTGCCACTATGAAATATATCAAATTACCAATACCAAAATATTAAAATGAACATGCAGTGTGGAAGCTGTACCAAAGAAAACAGCATTAGGCTCCTGAATATTCAGCTCCTGAGTATCACCAACTGTCTGCACAAGATTTCTTAGGTGTGCTCTTGAGAAAAGAGCTTTCTAAAAGAGCCGACGAAATGGATGCATCCGCAGAGAAAATAACAACTTAAAACCTTTTCATTCTATCATTTTCAAATGTAGCTGCAAAAAAGAAGAAAAATCTAAATATAAGTTTCAAAAATAATAGCTTATGAATAAAAATGTTGAGTGGTGCATTCTTTATGCATTTGGATTTTTAAACTGATGCTATGATAATTCTAGTGTAACAGATAGTAACCTCTGGACTCCACTCTGATTTAAGAAATCCACTCCCACTTTCTCGCTCTCAAACAAAAAGTCATCTGAGAAAATGAAAAGGAGAAACAGTGACATGTATGAATTCAAAACAAAACAGTACTGTAATATGGCAAAATATCATAAAAAATAGCAGCATATGAAATTCAAGACTATTTTCTTAAAGCAAATGTTTAAGACTGAACCGTAGAAACAGTACTTGGTCAAACTGGTCTATTATTCAACACCTGAAACTAACGACATTTTTGAGAGAAACTTGTATTTTTGACATCCTCATGATTAAATGTATACTCCAATTTGTGCTTAAAACATGTATTGCACAGATAGTAGAATAACAACATTCTGGTATCTCTAACACAAAATGGTATGCTACTTAACACATTAACTTATGCTACTAAAAATTAATTTTATCCCAATTGTTTAAAACCAATCACATAGGACTTTTGAGCACATTAATCTCAACACATTCCTAAACAAGATGAACACTTGGATACAGGTTACTAGTGACAAAAAGCAGAGGCTACAACCACATGACTAAGGGCAGTATCTTTACATATAAACGAGGTCTTCCACTGATTCAAATATAGAACTATTTACAAGATTTTGACAAGAAAATCAGACCTCCAAGAAATTTCATACCAAATAATTTTCACTGAATAAAAGCAATGACTGTGCTACACATCTTGACTAAGATTTTACAAACAAATGTCCAAGATATACCTGTCTGAATTCTAATTCTCCCCTTTTCTCCAACAGTACAACCCACAACCCTCACTAACAGTTCAATAATACCCTCTAATCAAAATGCACTGCTCACCTTGAGATCGAGAGCATCAAAAATGGTTATCGTTTCAAAACTGTCCACACTGTAGTATAAATTTTACAGCACCACAGACGTCATGAGTTTAGACATCTTTGTCTGACAATATTTCAATCAATAATATTAACCAGTAAGAATGTGTAGAGACTGAACATCTAATAGGAAGTCACAGTAGCATTTTTAAAACAACCAAAGTAATTAATAAGCATTTTTCATGTTTTAAATTGTGAAGCGGTTAAATTGTCAAATTCATTAGGAAAAAGTGTCTCTCTCTCACACACACACACACACACATTTTTATCATCCCAATGAGAACAAAGCTTCAGACAGTTGATACTAACAGGGCTTTTTTCTTTCTTTTAAAGAAATTACATTTAGTTTGGCCACTTGCTAGCTCCTTGGCTTACCAGCTTATAAAGAGGACAGCGACGAGGCAGGATACTCTACGCGTTAAAACCCACTTCCCCTTTATCATCTTTGGCGAAAAGCCTTGTGAAAAGGACACCGCGGGCTGATGAGGCGGGTCAGGCTCCACGAGCTTCCACCTCACACGTCACTGACTGGAAGGCTTGCGTCATCCAAGTCCACGGGGTCACAATCTTGTTCCTGAGGGCCATTTTTACTTCGAGGTTTTAGCAGAGCTTGTTCAGTCACTTTGGAAGCTGGTTCTCTTGGAGAGACAGTCTGGACCTTGAAGTTCCCTGGCTTGACCTTGGCAAGAGATTCGTAAAATCCTCGCTTCTCCATGGGAAAGCTTGAGACCAAAGAGTTGCTGCGAGAGGCTGCGGAATGTGGGGTGGCTGCTGCGGCACTGGCAGAGCGGAGAGTGTGTTTGGGCTCGGAAGGACTGTTGGAATGCTCCTCTGTATACAAGGGTTCGACAGCCTTCTGGCCTGCCGCATAGAAGACGCTGATCTGCCGGGTCCCCGCTGTGCTACAGTGGCACCCGAGACTGCTTTAATCCAACTGTGCATCTCTCCAGGGCTATCAGCCTGCACATAGAAAGTTCGAGACGATGTTACAATTTCAAAGAGGTTGTCTCTCATCATTATGTCACTTTGCTTACATTCCTGGACTTTATGAACCTCCTTAAGTGGTATTACACGGAGAGGTTCCTTTTCCAGTTCAGATTTGAAGTAGCCTATTGTGTTTTCATCCAATTGAAAATATCTTCTCTTCCAGTTTTTCATCACTGCTCCTTGTTTTACACAATATCCAGCTTTGATAACTGCGCTATCTGAAGGTGGTTTAGGAGTGAAGTAAGGAAGATGGCTTTGTGACCGCTTCAAATTATTTCTGTCAATAGTTTCACCACATTCATTTACTTCCTCTTTCTGAGTTGGGGTAATGATGGGCACACCACCAACAATGTCAGTTCTGTAAGAGACCTGCTTCTTTCCACATTCGCCCTGGCGACTTGGGTTATCAGGATGAGGCTGTGAGTCTAACGGCTTTGGGACTGTAATTTTAATAGCTTTGTTCAACACATTCACCCATTCTACTAGGTCCTGCTGATCATTGGCTTGTAGGAAATATTTCCTCATCCCTGCATTCATAACTTTGAAATGTAGGTAAGTTTAATGGCGCCAACACGTGATGATCCAGAAGGTAGGTTCTGTGGATTATCCATGTACCATACAAAACTATCTTCTCTGGTATCCAGTATGAAGTACCTCCGAAGAAATTTCCCACTGTTTTCATTTTCTTCAATGTCTAGAAAACCACAAATGCGATTCTGACGATCCACATAAGGCATTGCTGAGCTTGAACATTACACGGCGCCCGCCGGCCCCTCGAGCCTCCCAGCTCGCTTCAGTCGGCGCCGCGCTCCGGGAGCCCGGCCCCGCTCACCCCTGCCCCGGCGCCGCTCCTCACACTCCTCACGCCGAACTTCAACGGCGGCCCTCGGCCCCCGGAGCACCCGTGCCACCACGGTCCGGGGAGTGGGGCGGCGGGGGTGGTCCCACAGGCACCCACAGCTGCCGGGAGCGGCCGACAGTGAGTTTAAAGTTTCACCCATGATGAGGAAGCTGTGGTACATATACACCATGGAATATTACTCAGCCATTAAAAAGAATTCATTTGAATCAGTTCTAATGAGATGGATGCAACTGGAGCCCATTATACAGAGCGAAGTAAGCCAGAAAGATAAAGAACATTACAGTATACTAACACATATATATGGAATTTAGAAAGATGGTAATGATAACTCTATATGCAAAACAGAAAAAGAGACTCAGATGTATGGAACAGATTTGTGGACTCTGGGAGAAGGCGAGGGTGGGATGTTTGAAGAGAACAGCATCGAAACAAGTATATTATCTAGGGTGAAACAGATCACCAGCCCAGGTTGGGTGCATGAGACAAGTGCTCGGGCCTAGTACACTGGGAAGAGCCAGAGGGATCGGGTGGAGAGGGAGGTGGGAGGGGGGACTGGGATGGGGAATACATGTAAATCCATGGCTAATTCATTTCAATGTATGACAAAAACCACTGCAATGATGTAAAGTAATTAGCCTCCAACTAATAAAAAAAAAATTTAAAAAAAAAATAAAATAAATATAAGGACTGATAACACAGAAAAATAAATAAATAAATAAAGTTTCAGCCATGGCTTTAAGGAGGGCTCGAACTGCCGCTAAGAAGGGACTATTTCTATGGCAGACAGTTTTTGTGCACAGATATTGTCATAGATCCTGAAGCCTTAGAATTAACTATGTGACTCAGCTTTCAGCTTTTCAACCTCCTCATCAACTGAAGGCTTCCCATGGTGGGTTTCTCCACTTCAAGGAAAGGACTTTCTTCAACTCTGAGAATACCTTCACCACAACAATCATATGTGACGCCTCTTCTTGATCTGATGACATCTAACAATCCTAAGATGGACTGATGTAACTATGGACATAATGTGACTTTTAATTTTGATTATGTTTTAACTTGGCTTAATGACTGTTTTGCCTTACATCTGTAACTGTACAATGGGGTATGTTTCGAACTGTCTGAAGGCTTTTAAGTTACAAACGGTCGTCCAGGCTCCTAGAAGTGCCACAACCTCCTCCAACTATTACTTGGGGCTGCTGGATCAGAGACCCTCGACATGAGGGTTAGGAGAATATGCTGCGTAAACAATTTAGGGACGACGCCTCTCAACACCAGAAAGTAGTTATGGGATGAAAATGGTGCCCCATTCTCTTGGCAACATAATTCTCCTAAAAGAAAAGGGGGAATGAAAGAGTCAATTCCTAGGCAGATTGATAAGAAGCCCGGGGTCCCCAAGGGGAAGAAAGGGGTCCAGGGCCCTCAAAATGGAGAAAGGGGTCTGGAATTCTCAAGGAGGAGGAAACGACAAACTTTTTTTTTTTCTCTCTCTCTCTCTACATTCCTTAGTCTTAGTCACATAAAACATTCCTTTCTTTAAGCCTGTAACTGATGATTACACAACAAACAATTCAGTTTAAACTCTGTACTAAGGATTATATAACAACAGTGTATCCTGTTAAGGACAGTTTCTCCTTTCTGAAAACATTCTGGCTAATCCTGTTATCTTAAAATGTAAATTACGACAGTGGGTCTCCACAGATCTTGAAAACCTTGAGACATTCTTTTTATTTATTTAATAACTAATTAAAAAAGTATAGAACTCCTTTGCTTAGAGTAGCAAGGGGGACACTCTCCCTACCCCTTCTGATGTCTGTGTAAGAAGCTTTCTCTGTCCCCTTTCATACTTTAATAAAGCTCTGCTACACAAAAGCTCTAGAGTGATCAAGCCTGGTCCCTGATCCCGAAGCTAAATCTTCAGGAATCACAAATCCAACACTGTTCACTTTAAGCTATCATACATGTAAAGCACACATCACAATGCCTAATAGCGAGTACTCAATAATTGTAAATCAATCTCAAAAATGACAGAACGATAATCTAAGTCTATGCCCCAGCCAGTAACACTGAAGAAGCTGAGGTTGAACAGTTCTATGAAGACCTACAAGACCTTTTAGAACTAACGCCCCAAAAAGATGTCTTTTTCATTATAGGGGACTGGAACACAAAAGTAGGAAGTCAAGAAACACCTGGAGTAACAGGCAAATTTGGCCTTGGAGTACAGAATGAAGCAGGGCAAAGGCTAATAAAGTTTTGTCAAGAGAACACACTGGTCATAACAAACATCCTCTTCCAACAACACAAGAGAAGACTCTACACATGGACATCACCGGTCAACACTGAAATCAGACTGATTATATTCTTTACAGCCAGAGATAGAGAAGCTCTATAGTCAGCAAAAACAAGATGGGAGCTGACTGTGGCTCTCAGATCATGAACTTCTTATTGCAAAATTCAGACTTAAATTGAAGGAAGTAGGAAAAACC
This sequence comes from Odocoileus virginianus, assembly GCF_023699985.2. NCBI lineage: Eukaryota > Metazoa > Chordata > Mammalia > Artiodactyla > Cervidae > Odocoileus > Odocoileus virginianus. The sequence goes on from NC_069682.1 coordinate 2,746,339, forward strand.
ACTAGACCACTCAGGTATGACCTAAATCAAATCCCTTATGACTATACAGTGGAAGTGAGGAATAGATTTAAGGGACTAGATATGATAGACAGAGAGCCTAATTAACTATGGACAGAGGTTCGTGACACTGTACAGGAAACAGGGATCAACACCATCCCCACAGAAAAGAAATGCAAAAAGGCCAAATGGTTATCTAAGGAGGCCTTACAAATAGTTGTGAAAAGAAGAGAAGCAAAAAGCAACGGAGAATAGGAAAGATATTTCCATCTGAATTCAGAGTTCCAAAGAATAGCAAGGAGAGATAAGAAAGCCTTCCTCAGCAATCAATGCAAAGAAATAGAGGAAAATAACAGAATGTGAAAGACGAGTGATCTCTTCAAGAAAATTAGAAATACCAGGGGAACATTTCATGCAAAAATGGGTTTGATAAAGGACAGAAATGGTATGGACCTAACAGAAGCAGACCCAGATCATCACGATGGTGTGATCACTCACCTAGAGCCAGACATCCTGGAATGTGAAGTCAAGTGGGCCTTAGAAAGCATCACTACGAACAAAGCTAGTGGAGGTGATGGAATTCCAGTTGAGCTATTTCAAATCCTGAAAGATGATGCTGTGAAAGTGCTGCACTCAGTATGCCAGCAAATTTGGAAAATTCAGCAGTGGCTATGGGACTGGAAAAGGTCAGTTTTCATTCCAATCTCAAAGAAAGGCAATGCCAAAGAATGCTCAAACTACTGCACAATTGCACTCATCTCACATGCTAGTAAAGTAATGCTCAAAATTCTCCAAGCCAGACTTCAGCAATACGTGAACCATGAACTTGCAAATGTTCAAGCTGGTTTTAGAAAAGGCAGAGGAACCAGAGATCAAATTGCCAACATCTGCTGGATCATTGAAAAAGCAAGAGAGTTCCAGAAAAACATCTACTTCTGCTTTATTGACTATGCCAAAGCCTTTGACTGTGTGGATCACAATAAATTGTGGAAAATTCTGAAAGATATGGGAATACCAGACCACCAGACCGGCCTCTTGAGAAAACTATATGCAGGTCAGGAAGCAACAGTTAGAACTGGACATGGAACAACAGACTGGTTCCAGATAGGAAAAGGGGTACATCAAGGCTGTAATTGTCACCCTGCTTATTTACTTCTATGCAGAGTACATCATGGGAAACACTGGGCTGGAAGAAGCACAAGCTGGAATCAAGATTGCCGGGAGAAATATCAATAACCTCAGATATGCAGATGACACCACCCTTATGGCAGAAAGTGAAGAGGAACTAAAAAGCCTCTTGATGAGAGTGAAAGAGGAGAGTGAAAAAGTTGGCTTAAAGCGCAACATTCAGAAAACTAAGATCATGGCATCTGGTCCCATCACTTCATGGGAAATAGTTGGGTAAACAGTGGAAACAGTGTCAGACTTTATTTTGGGGGGCTCCAAATTCACTGCAGATGGTGATTTTAGCTATGAAATTAAAAGATGCTTACTCCTTGGAAGGAAAGTTATGGCCAACCTAGATAGCATATTAAAAAGCAGAGACATTACTTTGTCAACAAAGGTTCATCTAGTCAAGGCTATGGTTTTTCCAGTGGTCATGTATGGATGTGAGAGTTGGACTGTGAAGAAAGCTGAATGCCAAAAAATTGATGCTTTTGAACTGTGGTGTTGGAGAAGTCTCTTGAGAGCCCCTTGGACTGCAAGGAGATCCAACCAGTCCATCCTAAAGGAAGTCAGTCCTGGATGTTCATTGGAAGGACTGTTGCTGAAGCTGAAACTCCAGTACTTTGGCCACCTGATGCGAAGAGCTGACTCATTTGAAAAGACCCTGAGGCTTGGAAAGATTGAGGGCAGGAGGAGAAGGGGATGACAGAGGATGAGATGGTTGGATGGCATCACCGACTCGATGACATGAGTTTGAGTAGACTCTGGGAGTTGGTGATGGGCAGGGAGGCCTGGCATGCTGTAATTCATGGGGTTGCAAAGAGTTGGACATGACTGAGCGACTGAACTGAACTGAACTGAATAGGACTATGCATCAGATGTAAGACTAGACCAGATAAATACTTCATATTATCCTCTTTAAAGAAAAGAATTTTATAAAAAGGATTTAAGAGGAAGAGGGTGGATGCAATCAATTGATGCATAAATATGTTCAGTTCAAAATGCCTTTGCCTCTTCAGATGACAGAGTATTCAATAAGAAGCTAGGAATATGTTTCTGAAGATCATGAAAGAAGGTGGGACTTGGAAACTTGAAAGAGTTAGTTGTGTCTGACTCTTTGTGACCCCCATGAACTCACCCCATGAGCTCACCAGGCTCCTCTGGCCATGGAATTCTCCAAGCAAGAATACTGGACTTCATTGCCATCTCCTACTCCAGGTGATCTTCCCAACCCAGGGATCAAAACAGGGTCTCCTGCATTGCAGGTGGATCCTTTATCACCCGAGCAATCAGGGAAGCCCATATCTCAGAGAATTGTGAAAATAAAAAGAGATCACATGTGTCACAGTGCTTTACAATTTGTACAAATGTGAACCGTTCAATATTCTTCTCTTTGGCTTAGAGTATTAAAGTTTTCATGATGTAGAGTCAGGACATGTTCCATGGGTATATGTGCAGGGCTCAGGGAAATGTCCAGCTTAACATGTGGGACACCACAATTTTACTCTTCTGCTGCAGAAAATGGGCAGTCAACAGAGAAGGTACAAACAGATGAGAGCACATGAGAGAGCACTTTAGGAAATGGAATGAGTTGTACAAATCATCAAGTGAAGTCAGAGGTTAAAAAAGATGGAAAGTCCGTCGGATATGAGCAATAGATCATTGATGCTATCTGCTGAGATATTAGAGTGCCTTGCCCAGCCTGGTACCTGTTAGCTGGCAGAACTGCATTGCTTTTCATGGCCAACACTAACAGAACGGCCCCAGAGAGCCTTGCTCCATCCCACCCATATCCTGAATTATTCAAACCAACCTATCCCAACCTGATTTTCACTGCCAGAGTTCCTGGCTCTTGGAATCAATTCTTATTGAAGATCTCATATCATCCCCTGAAAAACAGTAGCTGACATTGATATCGACATTCTGTTCTGACTTCTGGCTGACTCTCTCAAGTATATTTTGAGTGTTTCTTCTGACCCAATTTTTATTTACGCTCCTTATTAGGTATTGATCTCTGAATTCCCTCCTTGATTGTACTTGGCATCCTTTTATTTGGACTGCATTTCTTCTGCTTATTCTAAGTAATCATCTTTCCAGCCTAGATCTTGTCTTGAAATCCATCCCAACCAAACCTATGGTCAGTGATCCATAGACTCATCCCATTAGCAGCATGCATGCGTGCAAAGTTGCTTCAGTCACGTCCAACTTTTTGCGACTGTAGTCTGCTAGGCTCCTATGTCCATGGGATTCTCCAGGCAAGAATACTGGAGTGGGCTGCCATGCCCTCCTCCAGGGGATCTTCCAAAACCTAGGGATCTAACTGGTATCTCTTGGGTCTCTTGCATTGGCACATGGCTTCTTTACCACCAGTGCCACCTGCTAAGCCCATTAGCAGATGGAACCTTAAAGCTGCTAAAGAAATTAGTCATACAGAAACCATAATATGTTGATGTTACCTGAAAAGGGAGGGTATGGGGGCTAATTTTTTATGTCAACCTGACTGAGCCACAGGGTACCCAGCTATCTGGTCAAACATTTCTCTGAGAGTGTCTTTGGATGAAATTAACATTTAAATCAATAGACTGATGAAGCAGATTGCCCTCCCTAACGTGGTGGGCCTCATCCAATCAGCTAGAGCCCTGAGTAGAACAAAAAGGCTGCTTCTCCCCCAAGTAACAGAATTCCTCTTGCCTGGCTTCCTTTAAACTGGGACACTGGCTTTCCCTTGTCTTCAGATTCAAACCGAAACAATGGTTCTCCATGAATCTTGAGCCTGCTGGCTTTTGGTCTAGAACTACACCATCATTGGCTTGGTGTCTTTGATCTCCAGCTTGTTGACTCACCCTGCAGGTCTTGAGACTTGTCAGGCTCCATCATCATGTGGGCCAATTCCTTACAGTAAATGTCTTTATATATATATATACACACACATACATACATATATGTACAGAGTACAGATACATATACACACACATACATATTAGAGAGCAAAAAGGAGGAGGGTAGTATGGGGGAGAGAGAATGTATGTCTCTCTCTATATTTATTCACTATCTATTGGTTCTGTTTCTCTGGAGAGATACAGATGGAGTAAGTTCAATGGGCCTGGCAGAATCTGTACTAAACCACAGTGATTCCAGTCTATACCAAAGCACAAATTCCAGCTGTATCATTTATTAGCTATGGTTAGATTACTTAACCTCTCTAATCCTCAATTCCCCCCTCTGTTTTACTAAAACCCCAATATATTCTAGTGTCAAGCATATGGCAGGTAAATGTTGGGTAAATGAATGAACCAATACAGGTGAAGAAACCAGAGTCATTAATTGATACATATTTCATTAGCAGCCATGAAAAAAATCAACCCTTCATAGTAAAGCAGAGTTATGTCACTACTTAGAGGAAAAGTTATAAGTCTCATCAAATTGAGAGATTTACTGAATCATTACCTCAGAATTTCCTTGTGAGTTGGTTAGAATTATTGTCCCCATTTAACCCTTGAGAGGACCAAGGTACAGAGAAGTTACAGATAAAATAATTTAGAAATAAAATTTATTTTTATAAATAATAAATTTATAAATTTTTATAAAATTAATAAATAAATTTATAATAAAATTAAATAATTTTATAAATAAGTTTATAAAATTTATTTAATACCTAAATAATAAATTTATTTTGTAATATATTATTAATAAAATTAATACCTAATAAATTTATAAAATACCTAATAAAATTCTTGAAAGACTTACTGAAGGAATATTGTGATCACTTTCAAATAGCCCTTTGAAAATTTGCTAATTTCAGCTACTATTTTCTCCTTCCTTTTGTTCCTGTCACAGGGTCCTTCCTCCCTGCTTGACCACCTTCATTATCTCAGTATTGGAGAGCATCCTAGGGGGCATTCATGTACAAAAGAGACTCTACAATTTTGATGCATTAAGGACTAGGAGTTTGGAAGCACTCAACATCTGGCTGCTAAGTACTTCTCCTTCCACCCTACAATGTTGTTCTTAGTGAGGAATGAGGTAGTTATTTGAAATTTTGAGGTTCAGTCTTATTTTTTTTTTCCAACGCAGCAAGCCAGACACAGAAACCAATCTCCTTAGTCCTCCTTCTGCATCTTACAAGATATGTCTCTGCCTCAGAGGTTTCAGGGAACAATGAGTTTAGATTTAGAGCATTTACGTTTTCCCCAGGTACTATTAAGTCATTGTCTATAAATGGGGCAGGGGTTGGGGTCAGAGCTGGAAAAATGTATAAAGAGAAAACGGCAAGTAAGCCACATGGAAAGGAAACCAAGGAATTAAAATGGTTGATCTGTCAAATTGTGTATTCTTGTGCACTCACAATATTTTGAAATATTGTTCATAGGTATGATCTTGGAGAAAAGGGTTCTGAGCTGGGCTAGTTCTAAACTACTTGCAAACTGACTTTGGAAAGACCTTATAACATGTTATAAAAACTTTTTTATAACTATTCTTTGTGAGAGACAGTGAGAGTGAAGTCACTCAGTCGTGTCTGACTCTTAGTGACCCCATGGACTGCAGCCCACCAGGCTCCTCCGTCCATGGAATTTTCCAGGCAAGAGTACTGGAGTGGGGTGCCATTGCCTTCTCCAGGGGATCTTCCTGACCCAGCGATCAAACCCAGGTCTCCTGCATTGCAGGCAGACACTTTGCCATCTGAGCCACCAGGGAAGTTTGTATCTTGTACCTTACCGGGGAGATATAAACTAAATATCTTACATCTGGAGTTACTGCAAACCAGGATACTTTGGTGCATGGTGTACCAGAAAAAGCTTCAGAGATTAAATTAGCATAGTGTAAATATCCATCCAGCAGAGCAGGTAATTTTCTCATTACTCATCAAATGAGTTCCTAAGCATTCGTTACTCTACATGTTGGATCTTTGTAGAAATAACTCACAGGCAGCTGAATCATTTCAGAGCAAATTTTCCGTCACTTTCCTTCTCTGTATGGCTTAGGCCTTTACGGATCTTGAATAACATAAATATGCTGGTTCCCTACTGGCAAGGATGACTATGGATTTTTTTTTTAATCAAGCAAGGAGAAAACCCTAGGGGGGAAATCTCATTATCACATTAAAATGCATTTAAAGAGGCCTGTTTTTCCTGAATAGACTTATATTTATCCAATGTTTACGTTTTCCAAATTTATTCTTTTCTCAGAACAAAATGAAGAACATCTCAAGCAGCATCATTTTTAACAGAAGCACAAGAGAATGGGAAATGCTGCCTCCACCCAGCATAACCCTGGAGAGCTTGAGGTGTTTTCTGTGATGTTTTGAATCAGCCTGACTCCCTCCTCAGTATGTAATTCTTAAAGATGTCAGTGTGGGGCATCCGCAGTTGAAAATTCAGAATACCAAGCCAGTCCTCCCCTGTGACTGCCACAGAGCTGTCGGCCGCAGGGTGAGCCTTCATCACTGACGTGGGTACTTTTCCAGTCTCACTATTTTTTTAATCTGGAAAATCCCCCACCTCCTCCATTCCTGCACAAAATTTTCTGTCTGAATGACTTTCAGACTGAAGGCCATACACATATTTCCTTTCTTCCCCCTGCAGGCTCCCCAACCCCTCAACTTTTATGGGCTAAAAAAAAAGCCACACTTAGAGGAAAAGAATCTTGATCATAAAGGGTTTTGCTGTGACAGCAGTGCATTCGCCTTCACTTCTCCCAGCCCATACCAGCTTGCTTTACAATGAAGGTGACAGTTGTAACTAGGAGTTTCATGGCCAAGTATCGGAGGACCAGGCAGATTTTCTTCTTAACTGTATGAGAATCTTAAATGTTTAATGAAGCAAACACATTTCAGCAACACGTCTTGTTTTCAGAATCCAGCTTTAATAAAAACCCAAACACTATTTGTTAATTATTGTTGAAAACATTAATATTTCAAAATACCCTTTGGTCAAGAAGTCTTTAAAGAGACAATAACATCCACTTATTTCAATTAAAGGTATTGTTTATTAAATTCTTACAGTTCTATTCGGTATAAATGTTCCCTTTACAACTCTGCTTCTCTCCTTTGTTTCCTGGGATTCATTCTGTCTCTCTCTCTCCTTGTGCATTAAAAACCTAAGCTGGCTCTCATGCCTCAGAGCGGGGTTGTGTGTTGCGGGGTCTGGGGGGGTGGAAGTCTTACGTTGTCCCCCACCCAACCCCCAGACAAGGATTTTCCGTCGCGTAAAAGGGGCCATCAAATTTTAACACTGCGAAGCACGACTTCTAATCTCATCCTTCCCGGAAAAGTACAAACAGTTCCTCAGCCGAGGTCCCCCTCCCACGCGCTCCCCAGCTTGCCCTCCCCGCGGAGAGCCCCGAGACAGCCTCCCCAACACCTCTGAATCATCCGAGAGGCTGCCACCGCGGGACTATTTGCATAAGCGCCCTCCACCGCGCCTAGAGCACACAACAAAGGCCAAGATTATTGCTTTATGATTATTCTTTTTAATCTCTCCTATGACCAGCACTACTAGCTTCTCTCGCCCACATCCTGGTTTGAGCATCGGAAGGCCAGCCTCGTCTGGTACCCAGGGTTTGCGCACTGAATGAACCAGCAGAATTTTGTAGCGTCCCAGCAGTCCTTGAACCTGTAGCTGTCCACATACTACCCGCTCCCCAGAAGCCTAGTCGATCCTATAAGGCATCTACGGCGCCTCTGTGGACTATTCCTAAGAAGTTCAACATCAAACCCTAGGCTCCGATTGCAAATTCAAACCCAAACAGCGTCATCTATTTTGCCCTCCTCAAACAACTCTCAGCTCCAAGCCTTGAACTCAGCAAACCCACGCTGGTTGGGTTAACTACCTACCATTCCCTACCCTTTCCCCCAACTCCTTTGAAATCTCTCAGTGGTGATTGCTCTGACGTACTTTAAAATAACGTGTACTAGTCTCTCTCCGCAACTGACCACATTAATGTGAACTCCAAGCCCTCGATGCTACTTTGATAAAATGAAGAAATCACTCATAAAAATAGCAACCCACGTAGCCTGACCATATATGGAGCTGGTGGGGGTTGACAGGGATGCCCCTTCGGACCAGCTTTTTTAGAAAAAGCAAGTTGCAGCTGAAATCCCCCACCCCCTTACTCCTCCTCTGCCTTCCCCTTCCGTTTCATGACTCAACCAAAGACTCAGCTCAGCAGGGGAAAATTTTTGCATACATATAATCGCATATATTCCATGTATATAACACATATACATACAGACACACACCTATACAAACAAAACAGTATCAGAAGACCAGTCGCGAGATAAATGAATTTGCCCGTTCCCGGGTGTTAAAGTGGAATCATAAGAATAGTCCCGTTCGGGTGTCTATAAAAGACTAAAATACGAAGCTTTGCAGTAAAGCGAGCTGGGAGCTGAGTCAAGCGCTCATACCTCGCGGCTCCTCCCCTCCCACCCCCGCCCGCGTCCTCCCCCCGCCCTCCCCGCAACACACTTCCTCCCCGCCCCTCCAGGAGATGGCTATTAAAAGCTGCTGACGTCAAAAGGGACGGCCATCTTTGATGAGGGCAGAGCTCACGTTGCATTGAAGACAAAACCTCGGGGAGGTCAGGCGCTGTCTTTCCTTCCCTCCCTGCTCCGCGGCTCCTCCACACTTGGAACCTGCAGGGGCCGGGCGAACACCACCCTCTGGAGAAGACAAGGTAAGGGGACCCCCTCCCCAGGTCGTGGTTCTGGCACTGGCTGGCTGCAAACCCAGAAGGGACCACAGCTGGGCAGAGCAAGTGAGCGTGGGCAAATGCAATAATTTGTGCACCCAGGGTGCGGTATTCCGTGTGCGCGCGTCCGGCTAGACTCCCGCCTAGGGCTTTATAAAGTATTTTCGAGGTGAGCTGCTTGGGGAAGGGGTGAATGGGGATAGTGCAGATGGAGCGATGGGGTGGAAGCGCAAGAATACGTACGGAATAACTTACTCTTTTGAAACAGTAGTGGGACCCTCTGTCTCTTCCATTTTGCGATGCAGTTTTCAGAGATGTTTAGGCTGCTGTTTGTTTTTTGTTTTTTTCTCCCCTTCTGTAGATCAAAACAAACAACCGTGTCGTTCTGACCTTATTATCAGGACTGCTGTCGTTAGGGTGCTATCATCCAGGGAAGAATTAGGGAGAAGGCAGGGTGTGGGCGCTGCGAGGCGAAGGAAAGGGGAGTTCCCGCCCCGGGCAAGCTGAGCTCCAGCCGCCACAGCAGCCTCCATGCCCCACAGACTTGATTTATGCCGCCTGCTCCACGTCAACAGCAGGCTGGCGGAAGGCGGGCGGGTCGTGCTGGGTGGGAGGGCTCTGCAGAAGACTGGCGGGGGCGGGGGCTCGGGCTGGCCTCCGGGACTGCGGCGGCCGGCGCTCAGCACCCTGGACAGCAACGCCAGGGGACTGCGTGGGCGCCCGCGACCTTTCAGCACCGCGGATAGCGGTCCGGCCCCAGCGCCGCATCCACCTGGGGCCGAGACGCCTGGCCAGGGCGAGAGGTTTCAGCGCTGCAGGCCAAACCGCTTCTCTCAGACTCCGGTCTCTCGGATGTCCCTAATAGAGCAGGCATAGTAGGTTAAAAGGAAAAAATGAATCCTGCCTACCGGACCCCTCTGCGGGCAATTACCAGTTCCCATCCTTAGCTCCTGTATAGCTTCAGAAAGTCTATTTGTGAAAATTTTCTGTGTTGCCCTCTCCCACTCCTTACCCCCGCCTTTTTAAGGTAGAAAACAAACACATTTTTTAAGATCTGTACTTATCTTCCAGTAGGAAGTCAGGGGTTTTATTTACGTATTTATTACACAGACTAGATCTGTCTACAGATCCTAGGTGATCATGGATAGGGTATATATGAAGATGCCAACACGATCTGTTTATAGGAGTGTTATATATCTTGACATGTATCTATTTGATAAAAAAAATATGGGGGTAGTTGAACTGAGCAGAATCAACTTCAATAGTGAATCCCTCTTCCTCTCCTTCATCTTTGTAATTAAGCATGAACATAAGCACATACCAATAAAAATACATCTCTAAGAAATATTATGGGTCTTGTAGGGTATAGACTTGACCTCTTTGGCCGTGGTTTCAGAATGAGAGGAAGTGTTTCCTATGGACATTGGTTATCTCAGGATAATTTCCTGATTTTGACAACATTAAGACTGGTTTTCCTCAGAAGAATCCAACTGCGTCCTTCAGTGTGATGCAGATGGAAGGACTGTGGTGTTAGACTGAAACTGGACTCTGACCTAAAGATCTACTGCGGTTTCCTTTACAGCACTGCGGGATTTTGCTGAGGCAGTGATAAGTACTTTAACTATTTTCTATTCTGACATTTTGAGCCTCTGAGTGAACAAAAATTGTTACAGGGATACTTCCAGCCATTTGGTATAGACAAAAATCAGTATAAAACAACCAGGAACAAAACTGTGCTCACTAAGTAGTTGTTAAATAAGAGTAACAGCATCATATGTAAGAATGTAGATACCATACATTAAATAAATGTTAGCATGATCCCTTGAAAAGCCTTAAAATAAGATCTTATATTGGAGCTAATTAGTCATTAAGTCCAATCATTTATATGCTAGAGGTGCTCAAATACCCTATCCACATAGAGAAAGTACTTTCATTCCTGGCTATTTATTTCCTACTGTTTTACATTTTTTTATGAATAACTCTGTGTTTCCATATAAGTATATATTCAACTGTTGTTGGATACAAATGTAAAATTATTATTTAAGTGTGTGTAACTGCATAGATGAATTTTATAACTCTGCAGTCTACAGATGAAATAAACAACTGTGTTTTAGTGGTGGGAGGAGGGGAGACAAGATGGCTAGGAATCTTTAAAAATGCTTTGACTTTATGCTGCATGTCCAGACAGCTCTCTGCGTTGTTGCGACAAATGAAAAAGCTCAACGCTTCCAGAATTACGTGCTTGGTCATTAGCAATTACTGCTGGGTTTGTTTGCTAGTGGAAGACTGGGACGGTGGGGGCAGAGGTAGAGGACTGCAGTGAAGCTGGCAAAGGGCACAGATCTGGGAGGAAGTGTTGATGTGCACAATTATGGAGCTAATGGCTTACTGAGAAGTTAAACAGAAACGTAATTGAAACATGAATTTTAACATTTACATTATAGATAAGCTTCAGGGGGAAAAAAATCAAGATATTTCCTGTCTTAAGTTTTAAATTAAAAAAATCCAGGGCAATACAGTGAGAAGAGGCAGAAGCAGATGGATGTAAAGACTTGCCAGGAAATATTAACACAGACCTTCTGATGGTACCTGCCTGTTTGCTTGCTGGAATTTTCTGCTTTACCACCTTGGCATTCAGAACATGAAGCAATTTGTAATCTTATTAACCTCTCCATGGTAAAGTCTCCCAAGAATTTACTATTTTATTTTCACTTTCTTAAACATGCATGACCACACATGCACAAACACAGCACAAACTGCCCCTGAATTAGATTATATACAGACACTTCTAAAGTCTTAAGTATTGACCATCAACCAGAAGACTGAGGTGTCTGCCAGTAGCACCTCTTCTTGTAGCAGGCAGCCTTCAGCAGATCATGTAGGTGTTGGCAATTAGGAGAAATGAGAGAGAAGTTGAGAAAGAAGACATGAAGGATTAAAACTAGATGAATCTGCTTTTTATATGATGCACTATGAATAAACTATTTTTCTCACATCATGGAACTAATTTACAGCTCTAAAAGGGAAGAAAATTGGTGTTTTCAGCCTCAGTGCTAGGTACATTTCTGCAATGTCATCCCTTGTCAGCAGAGACAAACCTGATTGAAAGATATTGATCAATCAGTGAGCACCAGATACATAAATGAACCCCACTGAAGATATGAAATCTCATGCTTATATGGTTTTTGATCTCAATAAGTTTAACATCTTGTACTCTTAATGAAAACAATAAACAACAAACATTTGTAAATACCAGAAAGAAAAAATAAAACAGCAGAAGGAAAATCATGAGGGAGTATATAATTATTTGCTAAGTCAATGTGACCAAAAGTAAGGAATGAAAATTCTTAGGACAATATTTCAGTGGACTAGAATGGTCTGAGAGAAGAAACAGAACCTGAGCTGGCTTTTGGAGGTTGGAGAAAGGTGGGGGGAAGTCTGCCAAGTAAAAGTTACAGCATAGGTAGAACTACAAGTTAAACAAGCTCAAGTTATGGTCAGCAAACCCTAAAAATGCCCATCTATTTGGGTGGAGTGGGAAGCTTGTAAAGGGGAATATGCTAGAACAGTGAGTTAGAGCCATCTGTGAAAGGCCTTGAATGCTACACTGAGGAGTTAATGCTTTATCCTTTGAAGATGATTTCTGAGCAGAAGCTGATGTACCAAGTAGCCATGTCTTTTTTTAGCACTTTGGAATTGCTGTTGACTGAATGGAATTAAATTTGCATTCTCTCAGAAATAGACAGTAGCAAAGTGTCATTGTAAAGGATGATAAATTTAAAAAATAATAGCCAGTCCTCATTTAGTCATCTGTTAAGATCGCCCTGCATGGAGGGAATGGAGACTCAGATATAGAGAATGGACTTGCAGGAGAAGGGGAGAGAGGGACAAACGGAGAGAGGAGCATCGACATATACACACTACCGTGTGTAAAATGGATAGCCGGGAAGTGGCTGTGTAACGCGGGGAGCCGCCTGGTGCTCTGTGATGGCCTAGAGCCGTGGGATGGGGGGAGGGGACGGAGGATCAAGAGGAAGGGGAAATATGTGGAATGATGGCTGATTTGCACTGTTGTACAGCAGAAACCAACATAATATTGTAAAGCAGTTTTCCTCCAATAAAAACATAAAGGAAACCAGATATCAAAAAATAAGAAATTTTAAGAAAGATCATCCTACAGTATAGGCATGGGCTTCTAAGTCCTATCCAGAAGTTAACTCTAAGTTTCAAATTTTAATTACTGACTGGAACAAATTATTCAAGATGAGTGTCTACCAAGATGGTTGAGAATCGGGTCAGAAATCTGGGGATGAGAGGTATCCAGAAGGTACACTTGAATAATAAACATGTGGAACAGTCTTATGGACTCTCAGTATTCTGTATTGTCAAATGCACTAACTGGATAGATGGGGAAAGAGGCCAGGTTTTCTATTCATGTTTCAGGCAGCATGACACATAGAGCCAGTTCCCAGTGGCTAAAACTGGAGAAAAAAGAAAGGAAGGAATAAAAGATGCTATGATAAAAGTTTGGAAAACTGAGGTAAGGTGGGCAGTATATCCTATTTCTTTCCCTGCCATCCTAGCTGAATTTTGCTGATTACTCTCACTCCAGGGCTGGCTTGAGGTCTGAGCTATAACCATTTTGTTTTTAATCTTGTTCTTGCTACTCTCACAGCAGAGCTTCACAATTCGAAATTCTGAAGGAACTGCTGAACCCAAAATAGTCCCTGGCTTCATGTGGAGGAATAAATGGCAGTTGCAGACATAGATCTTGTTGCTATTTCAATTCTCGCTCTGAAGTGTCAAGGGACTATCCTCATCTGTTCTTCACCAAAACACTGGCAGGAGAGACATCCTTAGGATAACATGTTGATTTCCAAGTTGACTCCCTGGGGCAAAATTGCAGATAGTGACGTTTGATGCTTTAGAAGGTCAGACTGATGGTTATTAAACTGAGTGCAGAGGGCCTTCCAAGTTATTAAGTAGAAGGGAGGAGACAGGACAGAGCTCTGGGGAAGCAGAACATGGTGAGTGGAGAGTTTTTTAAAAAGTAATCTTACAAGAGGAAAGACGCTTCAGAGAAATTTCCAGAGAATGCTGTCTGCACTTTGAACTCTTCAGAATTACTGTCATTGCTGTAATGATAATTGCTACTTGTTTCTACATAATTTTCTTCACAAGGAGCTCAAAGCACTTCGCCCAGTATAAAACTCCAAGCAGTTTCTAATGTCTAAATAAATGATGCAAACCATAGTCAGTTCATATATGATATTAAATAACATTTAGTAAGCCATAAATCTGAGACTAGAGATATCCAATGCTGTGATTAACCAGAATAGATCTGTGGGGGAGAAGAGTGAACCTCTAACTCCAAAAGCTTTTACCTGTGCTAGCTCACTGAATCCTCATAACAGTCCTGTAATCAGGGTGCCACTACTGTTTCCGTTTTACAGAAGAGGAAACTGAGGCAAAGAAAGGCTGAATAACTTGGCTAACATGACAGAGCAGAGCCAGGGTTTAAATGCAGTCCGTGTGATTTCAGTCTAAGCTATACACTCTGCGACCTCTTGCATCATCTACATTTTTCATGTTGGCCAAATAGGGCACAGAATACAGATGATTCTTTTGTTTGTTTGCAGGATCTTTCCCCTTTCAGTTTGATGGCAGAGCATGATGGCAAGGATGCTTGCTGATCAGGAGCCAGGAGACCTGGATTTAGCCCCAAAGCAATTGCTTTTTATTTTCTTTAAATGAATCATTCAACCACTGCTGAATGGTGGAACTGAGTTCCACTTGGAACTCAATTTCATCTACTGAATGACAGAATTGAATGAATGTTTTCCAATATCCTTACCATATTAATGAAGTTAATGAAATCAGTGGTGAGAAGTCTAGGTGGTGCGTCTGAGACGGTTTACCTGGTGGTCTCAGAGGCTGCTGCCTCATAGTGCTGCAGTAACTGACCTGACTGCCTCTCTCAGCGTAAGATTAATTATATCCACCACCCCTCTGCTCCTCAGTGTTTCTCTCTCTTTTTTTCCCCTCAATAGTTTCTTTGACAGCATCTTTCTGAGGACTTTCTGGTCAGACTTAAGAAATCCTGACTTTTTTCTCAAAGCCCTAATCCGAGTCATCACTGCTTTGGGGGATCTCCCCTCCTTCTCAATCAGATTTATTGCTGTCTGGCACAGACTGTTTTCTTCAACCTGCTAAACCTTTTATAACTCTTTTTTCAACCCAATTAACTGTTTTTAAAGTTTTCTTTCTTCCCTTTTGATCTTGTCTTCTGTCTGATTTAAAGCAATTTATTAGCTGTTATATCCTCATTCTTCTTTCTCTCCTACCTCTTAGAAAAGGGAATACAGAAGCTTTTTATAGAGTCTGTGAGATCATAAGTACTTAAAAAGCAACATTTTCATATGAACTGAATTACATGATTTAAGTAGCTAGCTCAAAAACTAATAAAATTTGGAGGATAGGGAGAAGGTGGTGAAATAACATTACAAAAAAGTTTCAAGGATGAGGGACTAGGAGAGAAGGAACCTTTAAAGGCTATGAGATGTCAAGTTCAGAGGTTACAGTTGGTGGTACAATATATGTTAATTAAATTCATAGTCACGTGTGGATTAAATTCACAAGTTCCAGAAAGCCTTGTTCCCCTTGTTGCTATAACCTCATTCTTACTGCAGACTTCAGCATCTTTCCTTCAAAGTAAAGCATGATATTACAAGAGGAGATGCTAACTGATTTTCTTACTACTGACTCACTGAGGTTAGTTTCAGCAGCAATTAACTAATGAGAAGAACAAATCTGTATCCCCAAAAAGAGATGGGGAAAAATCCTATTTAAGTGTTAGTGCTTCCTTTTAAATGCTTAACAACCATTCTGGAGGAACTCAAAGTGAATTAACAATGCTCAGACTGGATTGGTGCTGAATGACAGCTGCGCTAGGTTTATCAATTGCTTTCTGTGGTTTTGAAAAATAAATTTGATCCTCTTAGTTAGTTAAAGAAGCTGAAGTATAATCCCTGTGAAGGGAAAATTAAAACAACTTACTTATCTTTTATTCTATTGTTGGGTTTTTGTTACTGATTTTGTTTGGTTCCTGTTACCGAAAGGGGCTTCCCTGGAGGCTCAGATGGGAAAAACCTGCCTGCAATGTGGGAGACCCAGGTTTGATCCCTAGGTTGGGAAGATCCCCTGGAGAAGGGAATGGCCACCCACTCCAGTATTGTTGCCTGGAGAATTCCACGGACAGAGGAGTCTGGTGGGCTACAGTCCATGGGTTAGCAAGAGTCAGACACAACTGAGCAACTATTGTGTTATATTACCCAGAGATGGCTAATTCTCATATCTAAAATTGGGACTGCACTTTCTGTTCGCTCACCTCATTTTCCAAAATGGTCCATTTCATACTTAAAGAAAAGGTTGTTTTCCTTCTGGAATGGTTCTAGATTCAACAAAATGCCTATCTTGTCCCAGTTTCCCCATCATTTTCTATATCCAAATGACCCTAATTATAGATTTTTAACTTGGGAGATGATTTTTTATGCCTACAGGCTTGAGTGAGTGGTTTCTGTCCTTTACTGATAACAGGTAAGAAAACAAAGCCTCTTAGCTGCCCCCAGAGACCAGAGTTTCCCTGTGCTCCTGCCTCATCTCTATTCTAGAGAAATCTCTCAGTGCAGCCTAGAGAGTCCTGCAAGTTGAGCAGAATTCCCTTTCCATGGAGAATCTCAAACCAAATTGCTGGTCTCTTTTATTCATGTTCTGTACAGTTTCAAAGAGTAGTGACTGACAAATTGTGAAGCAGTATATTTCTTAAATTTTGCTGAGGTTGGTCTGACAGTTAGTTAGAGGCAAATCACACTGCAGCATAAACAGAAAGTAGAGGGAAATAAATGCCAGGAAGTCTGCTAGGAAGAACACTGGCAAAAGATTTCAATATGCAATAGTTCTATCGAGTGAATTTTTTCATTTTCAAAGGAAAGTAAGTCCATTATAACTTCATTATAATACTAGAAAGCAAGATAGTGTTCCTGATTTATGCTTGAGAAGTTGCTGAATATATGAACTTTTTCCAATTTCAGAGTGACTATCCCTGTATTCCTCAAACATAAATCAGTTGTCATTATAGCACTCTTCACTAATTAATTCAACAAATATTATTGAACATCTGTCATGTCCCAGGAAAACAGTACTGGTTAGTGAAGATAGAGCAGTGAATAAAACATATATGATTCTGCCTTCAGTGTATTTTTGCTGGGCATCCCTTCTTGATGTATTTTTCTTTTAGAAGACACATTTCACATAGACTCCCTTTTAGACTCAAGGACATTAACCCAACTTAGAAAAGCATTTGGCTCTGTCCAAAACATGCACCTGATTGAAAGTTTCTACGTAGTGATCACTGTCCGTGGAAAGGTTGCCATCATAAGCAGAATGTAAATTAAGAACCATCCTCAGCCATTGAGGAACTTAGTAAATATCTAAGATATGCCTGTGTGCAAATGTGTCTCTATTTGTGTGGCAACAAATTAAGATATCACTAAATTTCCTTTATATACCTGTTATATTACAGTACCCCAGTCTCTCCCTATATAGACCATTTCCCACCACTCATGGGGAGAATAGGTCAGGCTTCAAAGAAACATAGTATTTCCTAGGCCAGAAAACCTAATCCCAACTATAAAATTCATGGCACAATGCCAGAAAAGAGTGACTGAGAAAAACAACATCTTTAAGGTGACAGGACCTCGCAAGCCAATCCATTCCCCTCCTGTGAAAACCCCCTGTCATTAAACAAGTTTCAGAGATTCAGGAACAAACAGAAGAATGTAATGATCTCCCAGCTCTTGCTTTTCAGAATCTACCTCTCCTTACCAATAAGCAATGCTCCCATCTTCCTTATAAGATTTATCACATTGCTTTGTAATTCTGTGCTTGTGCATTTCTCTACCTTAACGGACTATAAAGGTCTTTGAGAGCAAGGGCAGTGTCTTAACCATCTTTGAATCCTCAGCACTTGTAACAGTTCCTGCCACACACCAGGTACACAGGAAAAGAATGAGTGAATGAGGATGCCAGCTACCGCTTTGTAGAGAGCACTACCACTGTAAGTAATTCTTCTTTTATTGATCAGATATTATGATCAGAACAACTTGGAAATGCAGATTCCCCCTAAATGTTGGAATAAAATTATGTCCTAGAGAATTACGTTTGTTCATCCCAACTAGCTGCCAAAGTTTGGCAAATAATTAATTTTTCTGAACTGCTGTTTTATCACCTGTGAGTTAAGGGTTAAAATGCTAATGAAGAGTCAGAAGAGTCTCAAGAAAAACATTACTGAAAGCAGGTTTATATTCGGATATGAAGAACCACTGAAGAATGTGAAGAATATTGCCTATGAGTGATTCAGGCCAATTTCACATATATAGCCAAGCTGTTTAACATATATGAGTTGTTAAAATTCTTTACTTTTCATTAGGATAGAAAGGATATTTTTGCTGTCTCTCTCTGCATGTTTACTGAGACATATAGTCAGTGGAGACAGATTGGTGGCTTCAGCCCACTCTTGCCTTTGAGGCCACGTATTTGTCGCTGCTGTGATGGAGTGGTGGCCTTGTGTATATGAACTGTCTATGTTGAGTTAACTTCCAAGAAAATGTCCTCCAAACAATCATTTCTAACTTGTCCTTTCAAATATCCAGTGTCCTCTTGCCTAGGAGAGAAAAATAAACTGGGGCATGATGTGGTAAATTAGTCCCATTTATCATTAAGAAAGGGCTTCCCTGGTGTCTCAGTGGCAAATAATCTACCTGCCAGTGCAGGACTCAGGTTTGATCCCTAAGTGGGGAAGATCCCCTGGAGAAGGAAATGGCAACACACTCCAGTATTCTTGCCTGGAGAATCCCATGGACGGAGAAACCTGTCAGGCTATTGTCCATGGGGTTGCAAGACAGTGGACACGACTTAGCAACTAAGCAGCAACAATCATTAAGAAAAAGCCATTACCAACCAAGCACTGAGTTTTGCATCCCCCTACCCTGCCCAGGCTTCCCTGGTGGCTGAGGTTAAAGTGTCTGCCTCCAGTGCAGGAGAGCCGGGTTCGATCCCTGGGCTGGGAAGATCCGCTGGAGAAGGAAATGGTAACCCACTCCAGTATTCTTGCCTGGAGGATCCCATGGATGGAGGAGCCTGGTAGGCTACAGTCCATAGGGTCGCAAAGAGTCGGACACGACTGAGCGACTTCACTTTCTTCTTTCTTACCCCTCCCCTGCCAGTCCTTCTCTTGAAACAAGTCTAAAACCACTAGTCAGTTACTCTGTGCCCTACTTTCTCCAGCTGAGAGTGAAGGTACCACTTACTGACCACAAGAAAAAAGTAACTAACTTGTTGAATGCCCACAGTACACTGTACTAGGCCTTGGCATACGTTATCTCATTTCATTTCCATGGCAACCTTAAAAGCCTTTGGAATTTTTGTCTCTCTGATTGCAAAGCCCATGTTTTTCCCTACCACCTCATGAATTGTCTCATGAGTCACACACAATACATTGAGATCTTGTTTTAGAAAATGTGCTCTGATGTACAGAACATGAGGCAGCAAAACCCAAAGAATTCTGTCCTCTGGACAAAAAAGTTCAGGTGAGATATGGTGATGCGCAGTAACTGGAGAAACTCAATAAGCTCTGAATCAAGTGTCAGAGGGCTGCATACCTAGCCCATCTCTGCCACTTCAGTTATATCACCCTGACCAACTTACCCAGCTTGGACAGAGCCTCAGTTTCCAAATCTGTATGAAGAAAGCAGTGGCTGCCATGCATGCATCTTGTGATGCTATGTGACGCTGAGCTTGTGAAGTATTGTTCCCTCCCCCAGGAAAAGAAGGAACTGCCGTCTTCATGTTCCACTCTCCACCATTTTCGGCGCCAGATGTGCAGTGTTCTTTACTGCAGGCCACATAAAGGCCGTGTGCTTCTGTTCCTCTTTGTAGTGTTGGTGTTGCTTACGGAAACAACAGGTCACACCACCGCATTATTCTTTTAGCTTCAGCAACTTGCACGGTAAAATGGGAAAACGTGCCAACAGTCTTTGGTTTTCCTATTTGTGGAAGGAATTTTCAAATGCTTTTTAATAGCACCTCCGCTTTGGGAATGACTTTGTGAGTCTCAGGATAGCTTTTGAAAAAGAAGAAACTTGGGCTATGCTTTATCAAAGCACTGGTCCCCTCTTGCTTAAGGCCTTGGGTGTTAAGACCCTTGAGGAGCTAGAAAGAGATGATATGTAAGATTCTCTGCTCTGCTTTAGCTTAAGAAAAAAAATTTGCTCTAAGTTAGTGAACTGTTGCTGAAGCTACGTCTGTTGGCTTCATTTTGTATTGAGTGTTAATGTTTTTTGTTGGGGACCATTGGGCTCCTTATTAAATATTGTATGTGAGCATGTGTGTTTTTGTATGTGCACATAATATATAGGCAGAGAGGTTCAAATACAGACTGTCTCGCAGCCAGCTCCAGATACAAGATTCCTACATGTGTCACCTCATCAAAACCTTTTTTACCTTTATTCATGAAAACCAATAAATATAAAATCAAATATATAATAAAACAAGTCATGTGAACTGCAAAATGTATGCTCCAGCCTACATTCACAGAATGATTTCCCTCCAAAGTTGGAAAATGCTCCCAAAGCAATTCTCTATGCAGCTGCGACCTTACATTTTGGGGGAATTCTTGCAAATTGAAACCCATGAAAGGGAGAAGGGCTTCAGAGATAAGTGTAGTCAGGCACAGCAAGAGTACCTTGGGTCCTGCCTTCCCCCTCATCCCTCCCAAGATGCAGAACGTGCCTCAGAAGATTTGGAACTTGGAGGAGCACAAAATGTAACCTCTCTATGGATAAGAAAATGAAAAGTCAAATGGAGGACTGGGCTGTACTTGCTCACTGCCTGTTTCCCATCTTACAAAGCATGTAAGTTGGGTGTTGGAAGAGCACATAAAGGAAGACGTGGAGGGAATGTGGTGGAAACTATCTTCCCGAAGAGTGAAGGTTCCCATTTTAAGGGACAAGGGAGGAATGAACGAGTCTGAGAGGCAGAGAATGCATCCTCCTTTCGCACAGCTAATAAGAGAGGAAACGAGTTTTCAGATCCTGAGCGCAATACTGCTGACCCTCCACAGTCAATGGCTCTTTACTCTGGGACATTGGCTCTCAAACTGTCATCTCTGTACCAGCAACATCAGCGTCCCCCGAGTTTGTTAGAAATGCAGTTCTCAGGCCCCATCCCATCCCACTAAGTCTGAAACTTTAGGGATGGGGCAAGAGTCTTCTTGTTTCATCACCTTCAAAGTGATTCTGATACATGCTGCAGTTTGAGAACCAATAGGCTTTAGTAGGTCCTTCAAGTTTTCACACTGATCTTGAACTGGGTCGAATGAGGATGAGGCATTTCCCCTGTTCTCTGCCACACAAAAGCTGTGACTAGGTATTTAGAGAGAGAAGTCCTGTCCTGGGCCCCTGGTTAGAAGTCTCCACTCACTCTTCTGACCTAGGTAGTAATATATGGATGCTATTGCCCATCAGAATGAGTTTGAAGGATGAGGAAGACCAGTGTCCACCAAATGAAGACAGGGGTTGTTGGGGTGGGGGGGGGGGGGAACATAGGGCTCTTTTGTTATCTTTTTCCCCCTGCAACAATCTCTGGCTCTCAGATTCTCCCTCCCTAAACTTAGAAAAATTTAACATCTTGCCAAATGACAGAGTAACCCCTTCTTTCTCTTTCCTACTAGCCCCTGGAACTAGTAGTTCCAGCCTGCAGCCTCTGAAGGATACCAGAGAGAAAACTACCCACTGTGCAAAGCATAAAGCACTCCTCCATGCCTTTGCTTTAGGTGCCTCAATAAACTGCCAAAGGTGCAAGAAGGGGACCCGACCTTTCCCACTCATCCTGCAATGTTTTGTTTTCTGCTCTGGATCAGAGCACCAACTGTCCTTAGGAAAAAGGTCCTGATGGCTCACATCAGGATCTGTGTGATTTCTGTCCTCAGCTCACATAGAACCATAGGTTTGAGCTAGGGCAGAACGTACAAATGGCATTTTAAAAAATGACAAATGACCAGGCTCAGAGCTAAATTATTTACCAAGCCACAGGGTGAGCATTACGCAGGACCCCTGACAGTTCAGTGCTCCTCTCCTGCCCTGTTCTTCCTTGCCACTCCTGCCTCAGCTCTTCCAAATTTCCTCTCCACTCAGGAGACGTCTCAATCTGCTGTTCCCCTCAGAGGTCGCAGGCTTCAAATGCTGACCCAACATTTATAAAAGCATTTGAGGAACACTTGGATTCTGAGCTGCCAGGTAGAGCATCCTAAAATGATTGGCTATATTGTTTGTATCTATTTGGGTTTTGCACATGACAGAAAAGCCCAAATATAAGTTATTTAGGCAAAAATGGAGATGAATGGTTGCTCAAAGAATCTGAGTAAATGTTGAACAGTCAAACCATGAGAAGGACAGAGAGGTTGCTGGAATTCTGGAACAACGCAAACCTAGTGTTTAAGAACCTCCAAGGTTCCCCTGCTGCCTCTTGTCTGTGCTTCCTTCTGTACACTGACTGCACTTTCTCTCCATAAAAAGTCAGGTCCTCCCTCCGTATAGCAGAAACATGGATGCCTAGTGTGTGCTCCCTGCACATCCACTATTGAAAACAGACTGCCTTTTATTGTCTATACCCCTTGTTAAAAGATCTCAGGACAACTCTGGCTGGTGCAGCTTGGGCCAGGTGCCCAGCTTATATCAATTGATTGTGGGTGTGAGCATCATGCAAGATTATGTTTTATGTGCTGGAACCACACAATTCATTTGAGGGGAGAACCGGGTTCACTGTTGGTATGATAAGCCACAGTGTGTCCTATAATTTTTATCAGACTTAATTTTTATCAGGTCACTTACCAAACCTGGAGAATCCCAGGGACAGAGAAGCCTAGCAAGCTACAGTCCATGGGGTCGCAAGAGTTGGACACAACTTAGCGGCTAAACCAAACCAAACCAAGACCAATATTTAAAGACTTTTTTTTTTTTTTTACAAATTGCTTCCCGTGATATGACCTAATTTTTTAACTTCATGAGTACTCTAGAAAGGAAAGTGGTTTATTTAAAAAGTAACCATTTTGTAGCTATGCAAACTGAGGCATCAGAAATTTGACCACCCTGGGAAACATCAGCTACCTACTTAAAGTAGATGACAGTGCCAGCTCAAGGAAAACAACTGATCAGATGGCTGGTTTTGCTTTTAATCCGTGGTTAACAAGCTAACGACCCCTAGGCTTAATACTGTCCACAGACCTGCTTTATTGGGCCAATGCTGAGTTTGCAAACACTTTAAATCTGAGTGCCTTAACACAGAGTATTTCTGTTTGAATTTGCCACAGAGCCTAGCACTAAATGTCTTTATAAACCTGCTTCAGTTTCACACATCTATTATCTTCCCCGCCTGTAAGGGCGTTTGACTTTGTTTCTACTACCTAAAAGCTGTGGTTTTCTTGGTGGTTCTATGATCCTGTCGGAATCAGATACAGCTAGAAATTTCCTGGGTTATCTTTTCCTAGTCTTCATAAGTGATGTCAGTATTTGGAGACTAGATTGGTTGTATTAAATAGTCCAACCGAGTTTTTTTGTTTTTGATTTTTAATCTGGATAGAGTTAGCTTTTTTTTTTTTCCCCACTGACCCTCCTGGCAATCTAAGGAAGTCTTTGGATCCCTTTGCAGGGTGACGTGTTTTCATGCATAAAATGAAATACTTAGGATTTCATAGGAAATCAACTAAAGTATAGCTATCAAAATATTTAAATTGTGGGATAGCAATATATAATCTTTCAAGTATTTAAGTATTAAGTAACAATGTTCGGTCCAAAAACTACCATAATTTCAAAGTGGTACTGAGAATATAATATTCTGAGATAATTTCAACAGCTTTAAAGTAATATGAAAATGTCCTAAGATTTCTTCTGGTGGCTCATCAGGGTTTGATGGGGTGGGAGGAGGCTGATGGAGGGAGCAAGGGGGGTCTACATGCCATCGAGGCACCCATGACAGCCGGGAGACCCTGAAGCAGTTAGTCTTTGTTATGAAACAATTTACCTTAAAACTTAGTAGTTTGAAACAGCAACCATTTCTGATCGCTTATGGGTCTGTGGGTGACCTGAGTGGTTTCTTATTCAGCTAGTAGATTGGCTGGAGTCCTGTTGGCCCATGATGTCTTCACCTCTGTGAATGGTGTTGGGTCCTGGCTCTTGACTGGGGCAATAGGAGTGACTGGACCACCTATCATCCAAAACCAGCATGAGAGGGCAGGCCGCCATGTTTCACATTTCTCAAGTTCATTGAGGCCACACTCACTGTCATCCCATTGGCCAAAGTAAGTCACGTGGCCAAACACAGTGAGTGGGGGAGGGCCCACCCAAGATTGTAGATACAAAAGGGGAATTATTTCAGCCATTTTTATAAAATTATCAACCACAGCCCCCACCAATCTTGGGAGCCTAAGTCACAGAAACCCCTCCATCGCCACAGGCTGGGCTCTAGGCTCTGCCTGTCCATCTAGGGGCTTCTACTCATTTCTACAAAGCAGGGAACTTGAGAATGCGTGATTATGACCCTGCCACCCTGTAGGCCTCAGTCCCTTCCTCTGCCAGAGTCCTTGGCCTAAGCTTGGATATCCTTGGGTCAAGAAGGTACTTGTAACCTTTTACTGCATCTCTCCAAGGTGGCCAAGAAGTCACAGACCCAGATGTCTAGTCAATTCAGAAGGCAAAGGGAAAATTTTCTGCTCTGAACATTGAGGATGAGTAAGCATTTCTGTGGCCCAACTGGAGAAAAACATCAGTTTCTTACTGTTTTGTGATGATGTTCCTTTATCTGAAATTTCACTCGGGCTTGTTTCAGTGAATTTGTATTTGAAGTTTTTTCTTTGTCCTTCCAGAAGTCTCCTCTGTATGCAAAAAACCCTGCTTTGTCCTCTAATTGCAAAAGCTCCCCATAACGGTAGAAGCAACCCTCAGCCAACCCACTATCCAATGAGGGCTTTGGAAATGGGAACCCGAGGGAGGAGGCAGTGGAAAAAACCCTGAAGGCTTTTCAGCCGTGCTGCTGCGTCACGGAAAACAAGCCAGATACCTGCATCGGGATCTCGCAGCAGCCCCACCAGAAACTTCATCTTAGCTCTTCTGCAGATTAGCAGGGGACGTCTGGCTCACCCCACTTTCTGGTCAGGCACTTCCCAAGAGTATTCTGTAACCTGGCTGTTCATTTTCTCAAACCACTTCAGATGGCAGATGGCAGGCTCCTGAGGATAAGACCTCAGGCAGAAGAGCTGTCCACTTGTTCAGTCTTACAGCAGCTTTAGTTTACTGAACCCCCAAAGCGAAAAAAAAGAAAGAAAAAGGAAAATGCACAGGCTTCTAAATGTTTTAATCGGAATGCTCTCTGTTTTAATTGGAATGCTTTCTTAGGTAGTGTCCTCCTAGAAGCAGAGCCCGAGAAAAGGATGTAGTTCTCTATTTGGGAGGTGATCCTAGGAAGCAGGGTGGTGTGCGGGGAGACTAGCTCAAATGGGAAGGAAGCCAATACAAGGGGCATCAGAGAGCAGAGTACCGCCTGCAGGGGTTCAGTCCTGGCAGGACCTCTCTCAGAGGGAGTGTACAGTATGCCTGAATTGCCCCACCTGAAGGGCATGGAACCTGGGGGTATTTATGTACCAACTCCCGTCCTTAAGTGGCTAAGTGACACTTGCACCACAGCCCTGCGAGATGCCAAGCTTACTCCCGAGAATCCAGAAATCCCCTAAGGCACATCAGTGCTTGTCATAGAGGCTCTTAGAATATAAAGGAGAGGAGAGTACCAAGGTGATGTAGGCAGAGCGTCAAGAATGACTGCTACAATTTTGCAAACTGTCATCCCCAGACACCCCAAGCATCACAGCTGTCTCCAGCTTTGGCACATAGATACTACAACCCTTCATTTATTCAACATGTATTCACTGCATTCCAACCGGGTACCATTATTCAGCATCTCTGTGCTAGTCACTAAGTTGTTTGCATACATCATCTCATTTGATTCCCGTGATAAACTACAAGGTATTATTAGTCTCATTTAACAGTTGAGAAAACTGAGGTTCAGTAAGTAATTTAAGGTAAGTAAATTACCTTAGTCTCTTGACTTGAAAATGGCAGAACTAACATTCTCATCCAGGTAACCTCTCTCTCAGGGCAGTGGGCTGTGCCTCTCATCTCCCAGGCCCTCCTACCCTGGGCCCTGTGACCACTCTCTCTAAGCTCATTACATCTTTGAATCCCTGGGTCCTTAAACCTTCTCCAGCCCACACCCACCCGTGATCTATGCTCCCCACCCAGCATCTGTTAGGTGCTTTGTCTGGTCCTGCTGCTTCCGGTTTCCTACTGAAGGAGTCGGAGAACCATCTCTCTGTGGCCTCTTGTGATCTTAAGGCTGATTGCACCCAATGGGCCCCAAGCAGATGGAATCAAACGGTTTGTTTTTAAGCATCAAACCAAAAATGTAAGTCCCACTTTATCGTTGTTAACATTTAAAAAATAAAATGGCATGGGGTGAGGACCAGGAGAGGGAATAACTCATTCCAGCCTGCCAGCCGGGGAGTGGGAGGGAGGTGGCAGCTCTCGCAGTCCCAGGAAGGATGCTGCAGCAACCGGCACAGAACGTCAGCCTCCAGGTGGCAAAAAAAATAGGAAGGGGAGCATGTGGGGTGCATAATGATGGTGCACAACTCCATTTTAGAACCCGCATATCTGACTTCATGGGGGGCCTTACTGTCATTTTGGAAAACATTATTGATAGCATATCAGTGCTGCTCTGAAGCCAGTATTGGTGAATGGCTAAAACTCTCCACCCCTCACCAGACAAAAACAAGATAAAGTTGGACCTGAAAGAACACAAACTGGGGGGGGTGGGGGGGTGGTGAAGGGTGAGGGTCTCTGATGGAAAAATGCCCTGGTATAGATCAATGAATGTAAATTTCATGCCATGGGTTCATGGAACCCATTTAAATGACATACTCTAAAGTGCTTTAATGGAGATATGGAGATGAAAGCTAGGGCACCTGGGGTCATTCAGGCCTAGTTTGAATCCCATCTAGTTGCTTCTGAACCACTCAACGTAGTGCCCCCAAGGGTGGGGTTCCATCGTAGAATCATGGAATGTTGAGCTGGAGAAAATGTTGAGAAGCCTTCGATTCAACCCCCTCACTCACAAGTAAGGACAGTTTGGGACTTTTGTTATGAGTAGAGCCTCCATGCTACACTGCAGTACCCGTGAGCCCTCCCTAAGTAGAGTTGTTGAGGGAGATGAGGGAGCAGAAGCCCTCTGGTCTGGGGGAGGCAGCCTGCAAACCCACAACAGCCTCTCTGAAACCCAGGTGTACTCCTTATCTATTGCTGTGTAACATTATTACTGCAAACTTGGTGGCATAGAACGTCTCACAGGTCCTGTGGGTCCTGGTGGGTCTGGGCACTGGGTGGCATAGAGCATCTCACAGTTCCATGGATCCTGGGTCTGGGCGCTGGGTGGCATAGAGCATCTCATGGTCCCGTGGGTCTGGACGCTGGGTAGCTGGGCTGTCTGCCTGGGGCCTCACTGGCTGCTGTCCAGGGTCAACTGGCCGCACCCTCCTGAGAGCCTCTTCCAGGCCTGTTTGGGTGGTTGGCAGGATTCAGTTCCTTGGGCTGAAGGACTGAGGCCCGGTTCCCTGGCCACCAGGAGCCATTCTCAGTTCTTTGCAAGCCCCCTCACAGGCCCTTTCAGAAAGCTGCAGTTTACTTCTTCAAGGCCAGTAGGAGAATTTCTTCAGGAAGGGCCAACCAACTCCCTGGGTTAAGGACTTTCACCTGATTAGGTCAGGCCCACCCCCAGGTGATCTCAAAATCGACTAATTACGGACCTTAATTACCTCTGCGGAATCCCTTTACCTTTTCCTTTGACATAACCTAATCACTGGGTTATGTGTTATCCTATCACATTCACAAATGCCCACACTCAGTGCCCAGTGGGAGGTGATTACACACAGCTTATGGTGGAATCTTCAGCTCTGCCTTTTTTTTCCCCCCCTGAGGTGGACCAGTTTTAAAGTTTTTAATGAATTTGTTACGATATCACTTCTGTTTTATGTTTTGGCTTTTTGGCAATAAGGCATGTGGAATCTTAGCTCCCCAACCAGCGATCAGATCCGTACCCCCTGCATTGTAAGGTGAGGTCTTAGAATGTGCCACCAGGGAAATGTTGTCTTAGAATCCTGCCCCCAAACTGGGGAAAGGCCAGCTCCACTTCCTGCAGCCCTTCAACTGTCCACAGGCTCCTC
The DNA here is from genome assembly GCF_023699985.2 of Odocoileus virginianus. Taxonomy (NCBI): domain Eukaryota; kingdom Metazoa; phylum Chordata; class Mammalia; order Artiodactyla; family Cervidae; genus Odocoileus; species Odocoileus virginianus. Next base: position 2,774,573 of record NC_069682.1, read on the forward strand.
TCCTGAGGACACCCAGACCCACGTCCATCAGCAGCCTCCCAAACAACCCTTTCTCAGCAGCTCGCTCTCGCTCTGAACGGGGTAATTTGGTTACTTGGAGCCTGCCTGAGTTGGGGCCCGCATGCACTTTTCTGACCTTGATTGCCTCAGTCCAGAGTCGTTGTTCCAAAGGAGACGAGGCCTGCGGAGCCCTGGAAGAGCAGGCGGGGGGCTCTGGAGGAATGCCCTTCCGTGTTGGCCATTAGCAGCCCTGGGGACTGATGCAAAGGCTTCAGCCACGGTGTGGAGCCAGCAGTCACGGCAGGCGCTCGGGTCGCTGGCGCGAGCTGTGGAGACGCCTCTGCGAAGCAGCTGTTGCGGGTGGGGAGGACGCCCCGCGGCCTCGCTAAGCCTCCGTGAAGCTGAGCAAAAGATCTGGGGCCGCTCACCCTGCTCGAAGGGGTGGGCTGTGGGCCCTCGGTACATGAGTCCCACCAAAGCTGGGGCGCCCCGAGCCAGGAAGAGCAGTGAGGACGTGGCCAGAGAGACGGGGACTGGAACAGACCTGGAGCGGGCCGTCTGGCAGAGGAGTGCCGTCGCCGCGCAAGGGTGGCCTCCTTTTCTGTGATTTACAGGCTGTGTGGTAACGCCTCCTGGGCCTCAGAGGTCGTCGGGGGGCTTAGATCCCCTCGACGCGATGTTGGAGCACCAAGCTCCGTGGACTCAGCTTCCCTCCTTCCGCGCACTTCCTGAGCATGTTAGGTGCCTGGCGCTCCTCTAGGCGAACAGGGCGAAGAGTCAGGCAAGATCGGCAGGGGCATAACGTTTTAGCAGGAAGAGGCAGGCATCCAACAAGCAGGCAGACCAAAAACGGTATCCGATGGCACAGAGGCTAAGCAGGAGATTCAGAGAGGGTGAAGTGGAAATGAAAGAGGGGTCAGCGCGGGCCTCTCTGAGGGCGGATGGCAGTCCGGCCCCAGAGGCGGAGGCACCAGCCCTGGTGGGGGCGTGTTTCAGGGCGGTGGTTCAAAGCCCTGAGGCAGGAGCCAGGAGCCAAGTTTTCAGCAGCAAGGGGTCAAAGCTGGTGGAGAAGAAAGGGATGTGGGGAGAGGCCGGGGGTTGGGAAGTGCCAGGTCAGCCAGGGCCGCGGAGCCTCGAGGAGGGTCCGGCTTTTGGTGGGAGAGCACTGGAAGGCTCTGGAGGGTTCCACGGAGGGGCTTTATCTTTTTCCAGCATCACTCTGGATTGAGGTGAAACTAGAGTGGAAATAGCGAGCCCAGTCGGAGGCAGCTGCGTCTCCTGAGTGTGGCTGTGGATGCAGAAATTGAGATCCAGTGACAGCCATACCAGGGGTTCCCAGGGAGACGCGGACCGTGGCTGGTGAGCAGCATCGGGGTGGGAGGACCCTAACTGCTGTCCCCTGGTCACCACTTGGAGTGGGAGCGGGCAGATATAAGTCTGGTTCCCTGGTTGTAACAGAACTCAAGTGCAAGTGATTTGAAGAGGAGGGATTCTCAGGTCAGCCTGTAAGAGTGTGAGGAGAGCAAGATGGGGAAGGGGAAAGAGCTGAGCAAGGATGCCATCTCAGCTGGGGACCAGCCTCAGCCTGGTTCTGAGCTCCGGAGGGCAAGTGGCATCACAGTTCATCCTGCCTTGAGGCACGGAGGTAGCTCCGTATCAGCCAGTCACTGGGCAGCCTGGAGTGCAGGGCAGGACTCCCAGGCATCTCAGGGTGGGGTGGCCCCTGAGCCAGGGGCAGGGCTCAGGAGAAGTCAGGGTGTAAGCTGTAAGCACAGCAAGCTTGGCCTCTGAGGACTGGTACACCTCCCAGTACAGAGTAATTGGGATCTAGGCAGGGCGCCTCCAGCATCCGTTAGGGCAGCCACGACTCACCTGAGTGAGGGAGTGGGGTGACTAGGCCATAAAGTGCCCTGCTGTCTGAACATACTGGAACCAAATATAAATAAGTGAGCTAATACCGGAGGTCTGTTACAGGAGGAACTTCTCATTGTCAATGGGTTCTCTTCAAAAAAGCCTTTAAATAGTCAGCTCTCACTAGGCACTTAATTGATTCCCGGATGTTCCATTCACTCAGCTCCTCAGGAATAAATTTCTGGCATGCTGGATGGTGTCATAAAACAAGCTCTACCCTCTGAATAAAACAAAGCAGAAGGATGAGTTTATCGCAAGGCTTTTGACCTGTGAACTGGGAAGCTCAAGGCTCCAGGAGCAAAGAGTTCTAAGTTGCTCACAGACTGAGGGATTTATGGGATCGATACAGAAGTTATTTGGCTTTTTCAGCTGATCGATTGCCCAGTGACTGTTATTTGGATCAGGGCAGCTGAGTCAGGATCACAAGGAAATCTAGAGCTTACGGGAACAGAACTAGAGTTTGGGGATTGGCTGGTGTCCTCTGCTGATTTCTGAGAAGAGCTGTAAAGCCCTGTAAGGCTGTTACGTTTCCTTTGCATGCCTGTTTTGACCATCTTGATTTCATCCCTGACAAGAGCAACCCCATTTTAGTTTGGTCCTACAAAGGGAGGTCTGAATACCCATTTAGCCAGCATAATTAGGATTAGGTCCACCTAACCAGTACATTAGAATCTCCCATCAAAGAGATATGATTCTGTTTCTGAGAATAAATATGACAGTACATTTGCAAGGAGTGTTATTTCAGAAAGAACCACTGCACTGAGCCTTTGACTGTGTAGATCACCATAAACTGGAAAATTCTTAAAGAGATGGAAATACCAGACCACCTGACCTGCCTCTTGAGACATCTGTAGGCAGGTCAGGAAACGACAGTTAGAACTGGACATGGAACAGCAGACTGGTTCCAAATAGGGAAAAGGAGTACATCAAGGCTGTATGTTGTCACCCTGCTTATTTGACATATATGCAGAGTACATCATGAGAAATGCTGGGCTGGAGGAAGCACAAGCTGGAATCAAGATTGCCAGGAGAAATATCAATAACCTCAGATATGCAGATGACACCACCCTTATGGTAGAAAGTGAAGAAGAACTAAAAAGCCTCTTGTGAAAGTGAAAGAGGAGAGTGAAAAAGTTGGCTTAAAGCTCAGCATTCAGAAAACTAAGATCATGGCATTTGGTCCCATCACTTCATGGGAAATAGATGGGGAAGCAAGGGGAACAGTGACAGACTTTATTTTGCGGGGCTCCAAACTCACTGCAGATGGTGATTGCAGCCATGAAATTAAAAGATGCTTGCTCCTTGGAAGAAAAGTTCTGACCAATCTAGACATCATATTAAAAAACAGAGACATCACTTTGGTCTTTCCAGTAGTCATGTATGGATGAGAGAGTTGGACCATAAAGAAAGCTGACCACCAAAGAATTGATGCTTTTGAGCTGTGGTGTGGGAGAAGACTCTTGAGAGTCCCTTGGACTGAAAGGACATCCAACCAGTCCATCCTAAAGGAAATCAGTCCTGAATATTCATTGGAAGGACTGATGCTGAAGCTGAAACTCCAAGAACTGACTCATTTGAAAAGAACCTGATGCTGGGAAAGATTAAAGGTGGGAGGAGAAGGGGACGACAGAGGATGAGATGGTTGGATGGCATCACCAACTAATGGACATGAGTTTGAGTAAACTCCGGGAGTTGGTGATAAACAGGGAAGCCTGGCGTGCTGCAGTCCATGGGGTCGGACACGACCGAACTGAGATACCAGAGGAGGAAGCAGTAGCTCAAGTGTAGAGTCACCTTAAGACAGCTGACCCTTTGACTTTACCTAAAAGAAGTAGCTTTACTGCTCAACTCCTAAAAGTGTGGATCAGTGGTGTCTAAAACTTTTCTGCACATCAGAATTCCCGTGGCTCTTATAAAATTCCAAAGCTCAGGCCATATCTTAGAGCAATGAAGTCACAATTTCTGGAAGCATTTTAAAATAAACTTTTTATTTAGGAATAATTTTAGGTCTACAGACACATCGCAAGGCTATTACACTGCCCATCCAATTTCTTCCACTGTTAACACCTTACATTTTCACGTTTTACGTTTGACACATGGTACATTTGTCACAACTAAGAAACTGACGTTACTATTTATGGAAGTCCGGATTTTATCTGGATCCTACCAGCTTTTTCATTAACGCTGTTTTCCTGGTTCAGGATCTAAGCCCGGTACCACACTGCACTTAGGTGTTACGTCTCCCCCATGACCTCCGATCTGTGGCGGTTTCTCCATCTTTCTTTGATTTTTATAAACGTTGGTAGTCTTGAGGAACATTGCGCTGTACCTGGTAGAATGTCCCCCAATCTGGGTTTGTCTGCTGTTGCTCTTAGCATTAGACTTGAGTTGTGCGTTTTGGGAAAGAACATGGCAGAAGTGAAGCGTCCTGCGCATCCCCTCCTGGCAGGAGGGACGGTAAATCCACGTAGTATCACTGGTGATGTCTACTGCAGAATTTGCCCAAGGCCGGCGCATGCGCGCTCGGTCGCTTCAGTCGTCTCTGACTCTGTGCGGCCACCTGGACTGCAGCCCACCAGGCTCCTCAGTCCATGGGATCTCCAGGCAAGAGTACTGGAGCGGGCTGCCATGCCCTCCTCCAAGGGATCTTTCCGACACAGGAATGGAACCCTCATCTCCTGTGCCTCCCGCTCTGCAGGTGGATTCTTTACTGCTAAGCCTCTGGGGAAGCCCACTTGCCCAGGGCAGTGCTTGGCAAGTCTCTCCCTGTAGAGTCACCGTTTCTCCTTTCCGTATGCTCGCTGTAGAAACGCATCACTGAATCTAGCCCATCCTTAAGGGGGCTGTCTGTGTGTGTGTGGTACCCAGACCCCACTCACAGCAGGAACCTGAGGGGCACACTTCCATGCCCACCATACTGCCCTCATCTCTTTGCCTTAGTTCCCAGTCACTATCATGCAGACTTCTCAAATGAGCCAGGACTTGGCATACTCCTCAGACCCCCTGGGACCGAATCAGCACTTCCTGGCCATGTTACCTTGGGCAAATTGTTTAGTAACCTCTAAGCCTCAGTTTCCTCATCTGAAAAATGAGTATTAATATCTATTTCTAAGATTTATTGTAAAGATTACATCAGATAATGCCTACAAAGTTTTGACTACACTGCCAGATACAGAGCAAATATTCCATAAATGTTAGGTATCAACATCAGTAGTAACAATAGAAGCAGGAATGCCTTCCTTACTCTGCCCATGTGCATTGGATATCTAGTACCACGGTAATTCACTTCAGTGATGAGAAACAGTAAGTGGGAACTTATATTTGAAAGGAATATATTAAACAATTCATTCCATCATGTTTATGTATTAAATGAACACTTATTTAGTATTTACCATCTGCCAGGCACTGTTCTAATTAATCATTTTCATAAATATTAACTCATTTGGTCTTCAAAAAAAGCCTACGAGGTAGGAACTACTCTTAACCCCATTTTACAGATAAGAAAAACTGAGGCACAGTGAGGTTAAACAACTCGCCTAAAAGGACACAGCCAGAAAGTGGCAGAGCCAGGATTTGAACTGAGGAGGCCTGACTTTGGAGTCTATACTTAAAACCACTAGAGTATTTGAAATGGTACTATCAAATGTATGGAGTGTTATGAGACTGTTTAAAATGGGGCATGGCCTGGTTGGGGAAGGGGACCCCATCAGGGAGTGTACCTGTGAAATCTTGGGTAAACTTATACCAGGAAAGTGAGTTGGGAGTGAGATAGGGGAAGGAGAGCAGAGATGTATGGTAAGGTTTGGTTCTCTCTAAGGCCATTTGACATTAAGTATCCTTTTCACAGGAAGTCTCCTTATTTTCTCACTTTTTGACTTGCTTTCTCAATTCTTGAGTATGCACTTGGGAAAATTCAGCAGGTCTTTAATGTTGGGGAGATAGGAGTGGGGAGGACACTGCTTTCAATAACTCAAACTGGTGGTCAGAATGAAAGAACCTGGACCATTCAAAACGCATCCTTGTGCTCCGTCTTGCTCATTTAAGAAAGTGAATCTGGCTTTCATTTTTATGTCAAGAGTTTGGTTACACAAAGGAAATTTCTGATTGTGAAAGCTTAGATTTGCTATGTTTCAGGAGAATGAATATTCTCTTAAATTTGTGAATCTAAAGAAAGTATTATTTCCTAGATGGGTGGGTTTCTGAGTACTGCCAGGCCCTCACCCTGAGTTATGTCTCCAGATCCACGTTCTTGCATCTGGACTCGGCTACAAACTTCTTGGTGACAGGAATGCTATCCTGTTTATCATTCGCGCACACAGCACTGACAATTCCCACACAGCTGGTGCTTGGTACTTTTTTTAAAATGAATTTATAATTAAATAGACTCATGAATAAGTCTATTTGCTTACTTACCACTGCAGCCTATTTGAAGCCACAGAAGCACATGTAAACCATAAGCTGTCTTTTCTCTTGTCCTTTCTTGTCCCCATGTAAAATCATCTTTCTGCTTCCAAATTTGGCAAGGAATAGAAGTATATTAATTCACATCATGACTGAAATTTTAAACATGCCTTTACCTACATCTGAGACTTCAAAGCTTCATGCCCTTCAGCCCAGGTAATGAGTATCCTCGAGGTTTGGCTTTATTTTGTGGAGCTCATTGGAATTCATCTTGCACTTTACTGTGCTGATTCCACTTCCGTCTGAAGCCTACTGGGAAAATGCAGAATTCTAGGGCTTTCACTAGGGGCATGTTGATGCTGAACTGATTCTGAGCAGTTATATTCCACAGATAGAGTCTTACTTGAATTTTCCTGATTGAGAGCAAAAAAAAAGTGGGTGGTGGGCATGCGATGTATGCTCTGTGCACATCTGTCCATGTTTGTGGGGTGGGCACAGGAGGTGGAAGGACGGACCAATTTATTGGGAGGGAAAACAGTTGGTGCTTGCAAGGTTTTTAGTGGAGATTGGATGGTCAGCTAGACCCAAGAAATTTTAATGTTTGGCTGAACCATAGAGACGAGAGGAAAGAGGCAAACCACCTTGACAATGGCAGGTGTGTCTAGGGGGATGCTTTTCCTACCCACCATGCCCAAAATCTCCACCAGTCCCCCAGCTGTCATCCATAGCACTCACTGAACTTGAGTGAAAAGTATGTGTGCTAGGAAAACTCACTTTCCAGACAAGTCTCCTGAACTTCCTACCAAATCACCACTTTTTAAACCATAAAGAATTTCATGGGCTCTTTGATATCCATAAAGAATAGATATGCTAAAAGTGTCCTTATAAAGAGAAAGGTGGGGATAAAAGAGGCAAGTCGATCAATACTCATCACGAATATTCATTCTCCAGAAGCTGCTACACCAGGCCCAAGTGCAACATCCTATTAGGGCTCACATGATCAGTCCCACACAGTATTTGTTGACCATCTGCTACATCCTAGGCACTGTCCTGGCATGTGGCTGCCATCTAGTGTAAGGGTTAAATGGTGGGTGTTCCAGCCTCAGATCTGGGGGAAGTTATTTAATCTTCCTGTTCCTCATTTTCTTCACTTATGAGATAGGGAAATGATAATGGAGTTGCTATGGAGATTATCACATTTTATCTTCCCAACTCCATTCTTCCTGTCCTGGCCCACAACTTCAGTATTGCCTTTCAGACCAAGCTAAATGTTTAACTGGAAATACATTTCAGCTTCAATAGAGGAAAAGGTTAAGAATAGAATGGCTGGTTGTTCCTGAAATGCCATATGAAAAATTTATATTAAGTCAGGCTTCTTTTTCTCCTCTTGGCCTATTTTCTTTTATTAAGGATGTGAAGACAGCACCTTCCATTACTGACGTGCCTTCCGAGCACACTTTATTTCTGCTCTACTTGCTGCCTGCTGCATACTCATCCTGATAGTACCACTATCTGTAAAACTCCTAACATAGAAGAGTTAAAAAAAAAAATGATTTCTGGGTATGGAGAGAGGATGATGGCATTATAGTAAACTCAAGGTATACCCAGTGTATCAGTTAGCTTTTGCTGGGTAACAAATAGCCCCCTCAAACTTAGTGGCTTCAACACCATTTATTTAGCTCATGATTCTAAGTCAGTAGTTTGGGTTGAGTTCAGTTGGGCAGTTTTTCTGCCCTTGGTTGGGCGCACTCTATGGTCAGTTCTAGGTCAGCTAGTTGGTCTAGAGTAGTCTTAGCCGAGATGACTTATCTCTGTTTCACATGGTCTATCTTATAAACCACTAGACCAGCCTGGGTTTGTTCATATAGTGGTTGCATGGATACAAGGAGGTATAGAAGTCATCCCAATCTAATCAATCATCTGGCGCCCATGCGCATGGGTAATGAAGCCTAAGATGTTTTTCTTCCTGAGAGACTGCATAGGAATGAGCAAACTCACACATGTGTACACATGTACAGAAGCCAATAAAATATATGCTTGGCTCTAAGAATAAGGAGACCCATGAGGACCCATATAATACTCCACAGCCAACCCAGCACCTCATCCAATTCAGTTGTTAACACTTTCACTTCTTTAATGCATATCATTTTTTTTATAATATTTCTTCTGGTTATAAAAACAATTAATTTTAATTGCAGAAAAAGTATGTAAAGAAAAGTATAAAAAAGAAAGTCAACAATGATCTCACAGTCCAGAAGCAATAATTAAGCAATAATTATAAATAATTATTTATTATGTATATGCAGGCTCTCTGATAACCAGGCATTACTGTGAGATGTGGAGGTTGTTATTCACTATTAGTTATACAGTATTACATAGTGTGTGTGTGTATATATGTGTGATTTCTGTAGTTATTCATTCATTCATTTATTTATTCCTTTCCTTGGGGAGGGGCTCAGCTGGGAAGCCCTGAGATGTGCAGCTTATGAGCCCCACTCCCAGCAGCCTCCCTCATCAAAAGAGGTGAAAGAAAAAAATTGCATAAAGGTTTTGCCTTTTGAAGCTACAGAAAGGAACCTGCTCCAAAACCTTCTATGCTGTTTTTTGTTTCACTGGATTTCTTACAAGGGAAAAATCAAAACCCTCCTTGTGGTTGCCAGGGCATCACTATGTGCTGACTGCGTGGAGGTGGCTTTTGTAGCCATGTATGATCAGCTCATGGCTTTCTGGATGTCTGTCCTTGCTACTCAAAGTGTGGTCCAGGGACCGGCAGAACCACTGGGCAGCCTGACAGAAAGGCAAGTTCATAAGCCGCACCCCAAACCCACTGGACTAGAATCTCTGTGGTTGAAGCCCAGGAATCTCTGTTTAACAAGCTCTTCTGGTGATTTTCACTCAGCTACATTTTTAGAAGCTCTGGTGTTCTGAGAGCTCTGTAGAATGGATTGATTTGCTCCCCAAGGAAGACCACTGATCCTGTGGAGAGTTTTGAGTTTGCTAATCTAGTGACCCTCAGGATCACCTGGAGAGCTTATGAAAACATAATTTTGGGGGCTGCGTGCTTAGAGACTCCAGTTCAGCTGGCCTGGGGTGTGGCTCGTGAATTTGTATTCCCAGCGAGTTCCCTAGAGCTGCGATGCTGCCAGCCCTAGGTCACACTCCAGCTAGCACTGCTTTAGCCAACACCCTTCTCCAAAAAAAAAAAAGAAAACTGACCTCAACTTTCAAGAACTTTTTGAGATCTCTGATTCTATAGTTACATTTTAAAAGGAAATTTTCTTCATTTGGGAACTCACTTTCTTCAGAAAACCACTTATTTTTAAAACTTATTTTTTTAACCAAAGTCGGTGGCATCATTGACTCAAAGGATATGAGTTTGAGCAAACTCTGGGAGATAGTGAAGGACAGGGAAGCCTGGCGTGCTGCATTCCATAGGGTTGCAAAGAATCAGATACAACAGAGCAACTGAACAACGACTACAAAAACTGTTTTGAAATAAAGCTAGTTCTGGTGCCCAGAGGCATTTCTGAAAGAGCTGGCTGAGTCTAAGTGAGTAGAAGGGTGCCAGGTCCAACTGGTTTCATTAGAACCAGAGTCACTGGCAAATACGGCTGCGCTCCCTTTTCTGGGCACATTAGTCAGGCCCTACAAAAGTGACACCTGATGGCCAAGAGTGGTCTCTGTGTCTCTCACAGTCCCTCCACCGTCTATGACAGAGGTCAGATAATGTGTGTGTGTGATTTCTTAACTTGCTCATTGGATTCTCCAATAAATATTAACATACTCAAATTAATTAAGGACATATTGCCTTCAATGGCCAAAGGAAGACTGGTGCCCAAAAGCCGCAGGAAACAAGCAACATGTATGTGAGTGCCTGCTCGAGGGTGAGAGCCCAGCGTCAATCAACAAGACTGTTACAAGGAAGGCTGAGCTTTGGCCCTGGTCCTCAAAATCAGGCACTTGATGTTTTCTCTGTGCTAGCCTCCCTCAAAGGGTGGCTTTTGAGGACCCATGAGAGGGTAGTGGAGATGTCGGTAACATAGAGAGGCCAGTGTAACATGAAGTGAGAAATACTAGGACAGGACACCTAAGGGCACACAGCAGTCAGAGGGGGCCTTGGCCCAGGCTACCAGCCTCCTCCCTGAGATACCACTTGTGCTGAATTCTGAAGGCCGGGCAGAAGCTGACCCAATAAAGCAGGCAGGGCAGAGTCTAGAGTTGGTATTGTGGCAAGCGAAATCACAGGGATTTGGAGGATTACAGTAAAAGTAGGTAAGCATTTTCATCAAGCTTGCTCCTGAGGGAGCAATGATTAATAAGTATGAGACAGATTCTTTGGAAAATGTTAAACAAACCTGCTGCCACCTCCAAAAAGGTACACGTAAGTCGATTTGAAAGGATCTATGTTTGCACTTCTGATTAAAGCAGGCCAACCTTTTCCTGGGTGGCTTTTCTGTTTCCATTTTGTTATTCATGAAATCTTTCATTTCCCATCACATCCCTTTGAGGTTCTAGTGAACTGAACAGTGGGCCCAGAAAAGCCCGTTTGCCTGTAATCCCTGCCTCCTAGAAAGTGAATTTATGGAAATTTTAGGTATTTGTGCAGCTACCAGAAAAAGAAATCTCAAACCTGGAGGAACGGAAGGAAGAGGAACCTGGAGGCTCAAGGCACGCATTCTCAGTACTCTTGTGTCTGCCAGATTATTCCACCAGCGCACGCCAAATACAAATGTAAGCCTTGTTTCTGCCATGGCTTCCATGACCTTCTAGAACCATCTGGAGTTCTACCATACTTAAGTGGATAAGAAAACGGGTGTCTTAACTTACTGTCTGGAGACACAGGGATACATCAACACATTCTCAAATCACACGTGCAAACTCAGTAGTGTCCAAAGAGTTAAAGCATGACTGTCCTCTCAGCCCATAGTAACTATATTCTAAAGGTTTATTTATGTCATTAGTGAGAACCAGTAGGCTGGGAAAACACATTCACAGAGCACTTGAGGAACAAAGATTTATATAAACAGTCAGGAAAGGGATGTTAGAATAAATGCTTTCAGTTAAGTATGAAACTGATTAATGTGTTATAGGGCAATAAAACTAATACTTGGGATTATCTTTTCTACTAAAGAGAAATCATTTGTATCTCTATTGGACAAAAAACTCATTTGCTCAGTTGTCTATAAAGTGCCATTTAACTTGATAGTCTGTTCTCTAATTAAGAGGAAAGAGTAAAAATTTGGGGGGTGATGAATATAGTTATTACCTTGATCATGGTGCTGGTTTCATGGACAATGTGACAGTATAGTTTAAATATGTACATATATTTTATATCAATTATGCCTCAATAAAGCTGTTAAAAGAGAAAGAGAAAAAATAGTAAGCCAAACAAAGAAACATTCCTCTATAATGTTAGACAGTTCTCCAGTCTGATAGAAAAGGATGTGATCATTCTCCTTTATTTCCAAATTTTGGATAATTTTTATTGACACCAATTAAAACAACTGGTTCTAGAATAAAAGAGATTTAGGTTTTGGTCACTTGCCAATTGTGTGACCTTGGCCAAAATATTTAAACCTTCCTAAAACCCAGGCTTTCTATCTGGAAAAAAAAAATGAAGATTAAAAATAGCCTCCTATATAACTAGGATTGAAGGAAATAATACATGTGGAATGCTTAGCAAAACACCTGGTACGTATTATACTGAGGACCTAGTCAATGTTCACTGTTTTTAGTTACTGTTTCTGAGGAAGAAAGGGCTTCCCTGGCTCGATCAGTAAAGAATCTGCCTGCAATGCAGGAGACCAGGGTTTGATGCCTGGGTCAGGAAAGTCCCCTGGAGAAGGAAATGGCACCCCACTCCAGTACAGCTGAGGAGCCTGAATGAGATAATAAGGTGGATAGAAAGAACACGGACCAAGAATGAGGCACCAAGAGTAAAGAACTGCGTCACCTCCCTTCACCCTATTATGTCTCACTTCTCACCTGTGGACTGGGAGATGAATAGATGAGCGCCCAAGCTGGATTTAACTCTTAAAGTAGAACTCACTTACCAGGCCTTGGGCCAAATCCTGAAGGAAGTCTGGCTTCTTCTCATCCTGGAGCTGCTTAGCGCAGCTCTTAGGACTGTTGGCCCCCAAGGCTGTAAGCCGGTGGTCAAGGGGAAAGACTCTGGCTTCAGACTCTCTGGCTTCAAATCTCAACTCTGCTGCTTTCCAGCCACGGAACCCTGGGCCATTCACTCAACCCCTCTGTTCCTTGGTTCCCTATCAGTGAAATGGAGGCAATAAAGCACCCTCCTCACAGAGTCGGTTATTGCCCTGCATCTCAACCCTGCTGGGCAGATGCTCAGTGACCCTCGCCTCCTTATTAGGGCCTTGGAATGAATGGCGGAGCAGCCCAGGGTCCTGGATGTGTTAACAGAGCGGATGAGCATTGTCGCCCTTCTCAGAGGGATGAGGACTGAAGACAGTTTTAGATGCAGAACCATTTCCCTTTGGGCTGTCATTCAGTAACAGATACAAAGGTGTGTTTGTGTTACCAACGCAGACTGCCGGCTGCATATACAGTCTAATGACACTGAAGTTCTGGTGATCATGCACAGCCCGGCGCCGGAGGAAAGGCGTGGACACTGCACAGGGCCCAGGCAGGCAGGCTCAGGGTGAGCCGGCCAGGCTTTCCCCCCGCTGACTGGCAGGGATCCCTAAGCAGGATGCGCCTCGTGCTCCCACAGAGCCCACAGATGGCTTCCCACCTGCTTTTGGCCAGATGACTTCTCGCTGGTTCTGGGGTACTGCTCTGCCCGGAGCTGCTGGAAGATGCATCCCCAGAGGCTCCTCGCCCAGGCGCTGCGGGCCCGCCGTGAGATCCTGGGTCCCTTTCACCAGCTCCTTACCCAGTGTCCGCAGCTTCTGCTGCTGCAGGCAGCCCCCGAGTACAGCCCCGCGAAGCTCGCCTCAGTCAGACAGGGTCTCAGAAACGCCCGCGGAGTCTCCGCGCCCCTTGTCCAAGCAGAGGCTTTCGCCCATTACTAACTGGGGTGGGAGTCCGAAAGCCCAGCTCCCTGGCCTCGAGGCAGCACATAATCTCAGGCTGGTTTTACACTTCGGGGCTCCCTGCGGGGTGAGCCTGTGTTGGGTGACGTCTTCCCCTTCTTCAGCCTACTTCCCTCTGTTCTCTCCCAGGTCTCTGCTGAGACTCTTCCCCAGGAGAGTCTTGTACACAGATTCTTGGCTCAGGGTTGGCTCCTGGGAGGAGTCAGCCCAGGACCACCTTCGGTCTCCCTTTGTCACCAGTATAGAAGTGTCTTTCTGCCCAGAACTTGTGGGGCCCCTATGGAGGAGAGTCCAGCTTTTTTTTTTTTTTCTGTTTTATACTGGAATATAGCCAGTGAACAGTGTTGTGATAGTTTCCGGTCAACAGCGAAGGCGCTCAGCCATGCATACGCATATATCCCTTCTCCCCCACACTCCCCTCCCATCCAGGCTGCCAGTAACATTGTGCAGAGTTCCCTGTGCTACACAGTAGGTCCCTGTTGGTTATCCATTTTAAATGTAGCAGTGTGTACATGTGGAGTCCAACTTTGAAGTTCCTACAAAGTCAGGGCTTGTTTTGAGCAACTGGCCCCACTCTGAGAGACTGGTTTTATAAAAGCACTGTGAGAGGCTTCCCTGGAGGCTCAGTGGTAAAGAATCTGCCTGCAATGCAGGAGACGCAGGTTCAATCCCTGGGTCGGGAAGATCCCCTGGAGGAGGGCATGGCAACCTACTCCAGTATTCTTGCCTGGAGAATCCCGTGGACAGAGGAGCCTGGTGGGCTGCAGTCCATGGGATTGCACAGAGTCGGGCACGACTGCGTGACTAACCCTTGGGTGCAGGAGGAGAAGCAGGGTGGGAGGCTTGGGGTCGCAGTGGGTGAAGAGTGCAGCATTCAGAACCCTCCAGGGGACAGACGACGTGTCCTTAAGGCAAGATGCCTTCTGCTCAGAGCTGCGTTGCTGGGGGGTTTTTCTCGTGCACGGGGAGGCCCAGAGCCTCAGGAGCTTCTCCCCAAACAGGTGCAGCCTGCTCTGAGCCTCACTGATCTCGGCACAGTTTGTTCAGCTTCCTCCATGAACTCAGCCACAGCAGGGTGTCTGGGCTTCCTACTGTTTCTTCATTTGAAGTGAGGGGATGGCTGAGACGTGGTGGGATTCCTCAGCCCAGCCATCTGCCAACTAAGGGTCCCTGAAGTGACCTCAGGGAAGCCCGCGTCCTACGGCAAGGGAAAGACCTGGAAGTTTGCTGGGTTGAGTTTGCCAGATCACACATCCCCAGGGGCCCTTGGGTTAATGCAATGACCATGAGCACCACCCTGCCAGGTTTCCAAACGCTGGATGGTCTCACCAGGACTTTTTGGTGCTGGGAAGCACCTCTAAGTGATACTTATTCCCCTGGCCCCAGATGACACCTTTAATCTCAGCAACTGTCTTTCGTGTATCTTTCAGAGGAGCGAGTAACTCCTTGATCAGGATAGAGGCTGGGTGGGGAGGGTCGATGAGTTAGGGTAAGCTAGTCTCAGTTTCTGAAACAGTATCATATGATTCACACACACACACACGCCTTCTCAAGGTAATGGAAGTATGCTGAGGTCAGCTGTTCCTCTTTGTAACACACAGTCACTAGGGGTCTGTACAATGTCTGGAAATAGGAGATGCATAGTGAAGGTGTCTCAGACTCAACAAAGCTAACAAAGAGTGATACTGCTAATGAAGTGCAGCTCATTAAAAAATTGAGTAGGAAATGTCATGTGGCAACCTGGATGGGAGGGGAGTTTGGGGAAAATGGATACCTGTGTAGGTATGGCTGAATCCTTTCACTATTCACCTGAAACTATTATAACATTGTTAACCGGCTATACCCCAATACAAAATAAAAAGTAAAAAAAAAAAAGAAAAAGACTGAGTAGGGAAGTCTACCTTTCTTATGATTTAATAGAGGAATTTTAAGGAATAGGAAGGAGAAATTCATGTCCTGCAGTCATCAGAAATGTTTCTGTGTTCTTGAGCATAATTAAAAATTCTGGACTCCTTTTCTTTTATGTGATATGACTTTGATAGATTTGGTCTTCGTTTAACTATTTTAAATAAGGCTATTATGCACAGAACAACAAGGCTATAATTATTATAGAAATAATATTAAAAATAAATATATGTAAACAAAAATATATGAAAAGGGATCCCACTAAATTCAGGATTGGTAATAAGTCAATCAGAGACATTACATAGTAAAACCTTTCTTCATAGGTAATGCAAGAGTATAACCAACATTCAGAGGGAGAATATTTAAAGTAGAACAGATGGATTTAGACAGGCCTGTTACTGGCAAAGCTACAAGCTGCTTGCAGACAGATTAAAGCCATCTTAGGAAGGATGAGATTTGAGTTGCTTTTCAACACCTAAGAGTTCTCTGAGTGAGCGTTAAAACCAGAACTCAGTATCTCTAAGAAATAGTGATGGTTAGAATTGAGACAAGAATACAGTCAAAATAGTTTGTTAGTAGTTTAAACCTTCATGAATATCTGTGAGTCTATCACCCATTACAAAGCACAGTTAACTAACCTACATATTTTATTTTATATAAATTAATAGAGAAAGAATGAATTATTCCACAAAGAATGTTGAGAAAAGGGATTGTTTGGAAAACATATGAAATTAGAGTTTTAACTGTTTCTATATACACTCTAACATAAATTTAAGCTGGATTAAAAAGTTAAAAATAACCACTGAGAAAGACTGAAAGAAAATGAATATTTGACTGTTATTAGAATATTTAAATAGCTTGTAAATAAAAAATTGAAGAGATCATCAGTTTAAGAGTATACATTGATAAGACTTTATAGGAAGCAATTTTGGTAATAAGTCTCAAGTGTCTGTGAAACATTTATTTATTTACTTTGACCTGTAAACCCACTCCCAGAAATCCATTATCAGGAAATAATCCAAGAAATAGATAAAGTTTGTATGTAATATGTATGTTTCTATGTAAATATGTTCATGACAGTCTAACAGGAAAAGAAAAAAAGTAAAGAGCATTAAATGTCTAGGGATAAATCCAATGAATCATAGCATATTTATATGATGAAGCACAGTATATAGTGTTTTAAAATGATATCTGAGAAACATTTAATGATTACTGAAAGTTTTCAAACTATAATTAATAAAAGAAAAAACAGAATGATATATATCATTATACTCTAACCGAAAGGTAAACTTATTTATAGATATACAAACATATATATCGATTCTAGGTAGTTCAGTGGCTCTCAAACTTCCTGCAGTTAGAATCACCCAGACAGAGTTAATATATCTTCCTATCTAGATCCATTCTCAGAGATTCTCATCGGATTGCTCTGCGGTGTTCCCCAGACATCTGGATTTTTTTTAAGTTCTATAGGAGACAAATGTGCCTCCCCACCCACCTCAGATCTGAGAAACTTAAAAAAAAAACACTCCTTTTCACTAAGTACACCGGGAGGAAGCACTCCACCTTCCAAAGCAAAAGAAATTCATCTGGTGGCAGCTACAGATTTCATGGCATAATGCCCATGGCATAAGTCACCTATTCAATAAGAAAAATTATCCAAAACTTGGAAATGAGACAAGAAATTGGATATAAGTCTAAGGGACTCACCCAACGATTACTTACTTCTCTTTGTATGACTTTCTATTAACTTCTGATCAGGCTCCAGACCCTGTGAAGATCAGCTTGGAGATTTTTGTGTGCCAAAGATTTAAATGATTTCTGTTTAGTATAAAAGTTATGGTTTTACTGCCCTATAAGATATAAACCAGCTTGTATCTAATTTAGCAATCTCAATCCAGCCTCATTATATATCAATTATCTGTGAACAAGCTTTTTCATCTAGTTGTTCCCTCACTAATGAATTAAGTAAATCTGTTTTTTAAACCTGAAAGCAAATGGATTTTTAGAAAATTGCTTATTAAGTTATGATATTTATTTATTTACTTATTTATTTATGTCCATACTATACAACATGTGGAATCTTAGTTCCCTGACCAGGGATCAAACCCACACCTCCTGCATTGGAAGTACAAAATCTTAACCACTGGACCTCCAGGGAAGTCCCTAAATAAATATTTGGCATATTTTTACTCTGTATTTTCATGAGAGTTGTGCTTTTAACTTTTTGGAATTTTGCATTGGATTTATCCATGATCAGACACAGATTCAATGATAGAAGCGAACATTGGAAATACATTGAGTGGGGACTTAATCCAGCATGAATATCTTAGTACTTGGGCACAGGAAGCTTCTTTCTCTCTGATGTTCTCAGTATGTGCAAAAAAACTCCTAGGACCTCTACCCACAAGATTTAATCCAAAGTGCTTTTTACACCCACTCCATATTAATGTTGTTGTTGTGTTGTATTGTTTAGTCACTAAGTCATGTCTGACCCTTTTACAGTCCCATGGACTGTAGTCCACCAGGCTCCTCTGTCCATGGGATTTCGCAGGCAAGAATACTGGAGTGGGTTGCCATGACCTACTGCAGCGGATCTTCCTGACCCAGGGATCGAACCTGCATCTCGTGCATTGTAGGTGGATTCTTTACCACTGAGTCATCTGGGAAGTCCATATTAATGTTAGGGAATGCCAAATCAAGTCATTGAAGAAACCAGATCTATGCTCTAGTGACTTGTTCTAAGCACCTGGAGATTTGAGTAAATCTCATACTACAAATCAGTCTTTGGGAACCAAAGACTTACACAACCACATCAGAGACACTTTACCATCTCTTGGAGTCCTTCTGCATTTAGCTGAGATCCCTGATGCTCTGGCCAGACTTTTTTATTTTTTGTTCACACTCTCTCTGTCAAGTACTTAATGATCTGGAAAATGGTAGACTGTAAGCCAGGAGCTTTGCTATTTAAAGAAACCCTGAAGTGAATTCATTTCTAGAACAAGTAATTTTCCATGAGTTTCTTAGTTTAATTGCCTAGTAAGTTGGTCCGTGATGGGTGTGCTTGGAGTGGGCTTGAGTTTGAAGATGCTGGCTGCTTCAAGAAGGGACAGAGCTCTTATATAAGGCCAACAAAAAAAATATATTATCCATCAGAGGTGAAAATTATATAGTCCAGGAGAAAATGCCTATATTGTTTGATAGGAGATTATCAACAAAACTAAGAAATAACCGTTAGGTAGGAATTTTGGGTTCTCTCACCTCCATAAAGTGGACTTCGCTAGTGAAACAGCTCCTTCCTGGGAGCTCAAGCACTTAGGAAATATTTTCCTGGTTTCTACCCACCTCGTATCCTTTAACACACAGAAGCAGATGGTGTTGCTGATCAGTGACTCCCAGTTGCCGTGGCCACAAAGACCCCACTCTGGAGAAGGACCGGGCCTTGCAGCATCACTACCATAAATTCACCTTGACTTCCCTCATAGAGCCAAAGAATGCAGATTTGAAAAGAAATTTTACACATCACCTAATCTAGTGTCCTCCCCCTTGATTGAATCCATCCACCATGGGCCACCACCTTTTCCCTGAGTATTTCCAAGAAAAGGAATTCAGTCCATCCCAGATGTCAAACTCAGACCTTAGGCTCCAAGGTTCTTTATTGAGCCAAACTCTCTTTTCCTATGACTTCCCCCCAGTGCTGTGGTTTTGTTCCTTGGAGTCCATTGCTCATTGTCTTCTGACAATTATTTCGTAGATAGTCACAGCCTCCAATAGTTAGGCTTGTGGGTCTCTTCTGACATGACTTTGAAACTAGATATTATATTAGAAAGAAAACAAGATTCAGGATGAAGTGTTCTCTTCCTACAAATATTATCAGAAAAAAGACACAACCCTAGATGGACAACCTGTTCTACCAGTGCATATCCCAACTTTCTGTTCTTCTGGACACTGCAATAAGTACCTTGCCTGAAAAGCTTAATCCAGGAGGTTGCCAAACATTCTAGTGGAAGGATTCACGTGACCTTGTAATCAGGCCATATCAGTGATTCTCAAAGTGTGTTCCCTGAACCGTCAGTAGCAGTATCACCTGGGAGTCTCTTACAAATACAAATTATCAGATCCTATTCCAGAGTTACTTACTACCTCAACAAGCTGTTTTTGCAAGCTCTTCAGGTGAGAGTCTGTGGGCAAGGGAATTACCTAACCATAACAGAATCAAAGACCAAATTCCAACCTTAGGCCAATGGCACAGGTCTGGACTGAGTGAGTATGTATGTGTGCAAGTAAGCATGCATATATACACACACTTTATATGATGTGGGATATTAGTGCCTGTATTTCTAGCCAGTTCTCATATATTGAACACTTATTCACCAATGAAAAAGCATCCCTAATATCCAGTATGTTAATTAGCAAGCCTCCCAGTAGATCCCAGATGAAGAGTACTGAAGCACTTGGAAGAGCTGTTTCAGGAAGGTGGGCCTCTGGGGTTCACCAAGACCATCATCACATTTCTTCCTTGTAACCATCACATTTTGTTCTGCTTTCTTCTCTCCCAGCTAAACACCCTCATGCCTTCCTTCATCCTTAGTATAATATGATTTCAAAGCTCTTGACCCCCTTGTACTCCTCCCAACCTCAAGTTAACCCCAAAGTGATGAGTGTGAATTTTGACAGATACCACTTGGTTTTGGGCTCCTTGATTCCGGGGAAAGGAAGCCTGGCAGTGGAACAACGGCAGGCAAGGTCTCCAGGTGCGACCCTGAGCAAACTTGCGGAGCATCCACTGAGTTCAGAATGTCTCTCGCTTTAGGACAAAAAAAGAAAAAGCTGGGCTTCTGTATTCCTGTGCCAGCAGGTTGCCAGCTGTGGTCTGCCCTGAGGGACCTGGGGACTTGCAGGTGATCAAGCGGATCAGGTGAAGCCACATTAGGGTGGCTTTATGAAGAGGGTCACATGCATGAGTCAGGAGTGAAACAGACAGATATAGGGGTGACCACATGGAAACAATGGCTGGAAGTCACAGGGGGGACAAGCAGAGCCCCAAAAGCATCTGCAACTGAAGGCAAGGTGTCAGGAGACAGAACATACTATGGCTTCCTTCTAACTGCTGATTAGTCATGTGGACACAAGAAGAATTTGTTCCAATGAGAATGAAGGTGTTTCTGCCTGGTCCTGGCTTCTATTTGTTCATGTGCTCCTGAGTGAGATCGTTTTATTTAGTACATTTTGTTTTTCATGTGGCCAAGTATTAGTCTTACATGGATATTATCCTTCCCTTGGAAACCAAGCCGGATACCTTGTAATACAAACATTTTCATCAGTTCCTTCTGAAGGCAAGATAGAGGCAGAGACCTGAAAGTGAAGACTTCCAGCTCAAGCTCCTACAGCCACCCTTTAGAGGAAGCCATTCCTCTCCAGCTGCAGGCTGGGTGTGGCTGCACTAACCTGAGCACTCGGCAAATACTGGTTAAATGGACCAACCAGTTCCTGTGGTTTGCTCTGACCAAGATCAGGGTGAATGAATGAGATGAGATTCAGTTCTGCCGTTCCCTCTCTCCTGGTCAGTGATTCCTCCCAGTGTGGCTCCCACGTAAACAGTCAGAAACTGTTGCATAATACAAACCTCATTGCTAAATACCCATCTGACCACATTTGCAAAACAGAGAAAGGAAACATTGGCATTTTTGAAAAGGGGAAATTTAGGCATAATCAGTGTTGGTTGTGGCTGGCTGCCTTGTTGCAATTAAGAGATGCCAAAGCTGGCTGCATTGAAATGCCAGGCCACCCCTGACCCAGGTCCCTAAAAAAACAAAAACCAAGCCAAATCCGCCTGTCAGCCTTGATGTCATTAATTCCAGAATAGGCCAGGAAGGGGCTCATTTGGGAAGTTAGACTTCCCTTATGAAAGGAAACCAGATCAGGACTGTATTCATATAACCAGATGTACAAATATAGAGTCACATTTAGGAATAGTGTGGGATGCAACGGTTTGGAAGATAAATAAACCAAGCTTAAAAAGAACTGGGCCCTAATGGTAGTCAGTGCCATCCTTCAGAAACACTAAGGGACACAATGACACTTCTGCAAGCTGGTTGAAATATTTGTCACTTGAGATGGTTCTTAAGTCAAATTCTCCTATAAGGAGTGTATTATGGTATCTAACCCAGCACATACTATGCTATCAAATATTGAGAACATGGTGGGGAGAAGCAAAGACTGCTGTTTCAGATCAAGATGACCTCTGAAACGCTGGACAGCCATATACTTGCATTTCTAGATGGTTTTATCATAGAGCTATCAGACCATTGAGTACTTGCAGGACCCTTCAGTCTTACATGATACTGCACATGGATCCTCCCATTCTGGATGCATAAGAAGGACCTGTGGTTTCGTCAGAAATACAGATTCTGAGACCTGGCAGCAGTTAATATCTTGCCTTCCAGTGGGAGTGCAAGTTAATCCCGGGTCAAAGAGCTAACCCCACATGGCTCGGGGGCAAAATAACAAAACATAAAATAGAAGCAATATTATAACAAGTTCAGTAAAGACTTTTAAAATGGTACACATTTTAAAATGCATATGCCAGCCCCACCTTCATAGATCCTGTTCCATAGCTGGTGTGACTGGGAATTTGTATTTCAATA
Source organism: Odocoileus virginianus (assembly GCF_023699985.2). Taxonomy (NCBI): domain Eukaryota; kingdom Metazoa; phylum Chordata; class Mammalia; order Artiodactyla; family Cervidae; genus Odocoileus; species Odocoileus virginianus. Next base: position 2,796,492 of record NC_069682.1, read on the forward strand.
AGCAACTAAAATGTTTTAGATGCAAGGAGAACTCAGACTATGCTACTGAGAAGCCCTAAGTCACTTGTGACTTATCTGTGAACCACATAATAGATATAAAATGGACGTAAGATAGTAAGTCAGTTCATTCATGAGCCACTTATTCTTTATATTTGAAAGATACTCTTTTCATTCAACTAAGACATTTATTAAAACCAATAGTGAAAAGAGGTTAAATTTCATGCACAAGAATGTTCAAAACAGAGTAACAGGGAGCCAAGTGTAGTCCACACTTTGAAGAACTTATATAGCCATGGGCCCAGCAGATTTAACAAATGGCCATTTTTAACAATAAAACTGCAAACAGAATCTTGTTGCCTGTCATCTGCTGAAATTATTCTTTGCTCTGGTCCTGAGTTTAGCATTAAGACATGCATTTGCATTATCATCATTTTCTGAAGAAGAAGAAGAAGAGTTTATCAGGACCATCCATAGAGTCTCCAATATTCAAAATCCCCAACATTTTCTTCTTTGAGTTCTAATGATCTTAAACAATAAGTCTTAGCCTTTACAGACTCTATTAGTTTGGGGAAGATGAAAAGTCTCCAGTGCTCTTTTTCTTATAAGCATCTTCTCTGGGCTTTCTGAATGACTTAATCTCATTGAAATCAGCCAGTTTGTCCACCTCCAAGGACAGGACTCTACTATGAGACATTTAGAACCATGGCCCCATGGAGCTTTAAGCTTCTTGGGAAGCAAATGCTGCTGGATGTATATTCAGGTTGTATAGACGGAGCAGAGTGAAGTAATGCATCCAGTCTGCATGGAGGGACAGGCAGGGTCAGGCTCCAGAGCTGGGGCTCTCGGTCTCTTCCACTGCAGTTCTCTGATCTTGGTTGGTTATCAGCTGGCACATCATTCATGCTTAATGTGAAGATGGTGTGTTTAGGGTAGCACGTCTCAAACTTTTCATGCTCAGTGATCTTCTATGGCAGATGATCTGATTCTCTAGGTCTGGGTGGAGCCTGAGATTCTGCATCTTCAAGCTCCCAGACGAAGCTGATGCTGCTGGTCTGGGGACCACACTTGGAGTAGCAAAGGTTTGGGGGGCCCTATTTATAAACCCCATGTAAAGTTTAATGTGAAGTTCCTAGCCTGATTTCTATCACTTATTAAATTCTCAATAAATGACTATTATTACATCTGATATTTTGACAAAAGAGTTATGTGACATAAAATGTTGGATAATTGTAGCTGATTTATCTTAATCAAGATATGCTGCTTCAAACCTAGGCTTAATTCAGATAATTCAGAATAAATAATGCTCCCACTGTGCTTGAGGAATCTTAGAGACTTGTCTCAGCAGCAACAACTGTGCTCACCATTCTCTTAGAATGAGCACTTTAGAGCTTATAGCTGCATTAACCTCAAGGAGAAATTTCAACTGGGAAGATAATAGCACTGGGCCCATCCTTGATCACATTCTTATACAGTTGGGAAGAGAGACCTGCCTCCAACCACGTCCAAGTACTGACCCCTTCTGGAGGGGAGGAAGAAAGCCCAGAGTAGCAGAGGGCTGCCCCACTGGTAGACTGTAAGTCCTGAGCCGAGTGAGAGCTCCCACCACTTGGATGTGTGATACTGGCTTCTTGTTGTTGTAGCCCTTTGGGTTTATTTATTGTTTGTTGAAGATGAAATGGATGGGCTAAGATATGTAGTCCCTCCTTTGAGTTTGACCTAAGTTGTGCAATATAAATAACATAATGAAATGGGGTACACAGGTACAATGCTATTCTTTCACATTGATGAGAGCTGCAGTCCACCATGAAAATGCAGCCATTGGGCAGGGTCTATATGTATGATAACACAGCTGCAAAACAGAAGAAGCAAAAATGGGCTGAAACATAAGAAGAAAGGAGTAAAGCGATAGCTCCTGTGGAGAATGTGAATACACAGGAATCAACAGATCAAGCTGACTAAGAATTTCAGAGTGTTCAAATTACACACCTTCATTTTCAGTTCCATCTGATAGGAGTAGGTAGCTAAACAGTGTCAAATATGGAATAGACCTTCTTTTCAAACACAAATTAAACATTCTCAGAAATTGACCATATGTTAGGGTGCAAAGAAAATCTCAGCAAATTTCAAAAAGCAAGAATTGTATGGATCATCTTCATTGATCATAATGAAAGTAAAATTAGAAATTACCAAAAATAATTTAATTTAAATTTTAAAATCAAATTTTCAAATAACTCGAGTTATAAAAGAAATCAAAACTGAGATCTGAAACTATTTAGAAATAAATAACAAAGACCACTCTATATGTCAAAACATGTAGGAAAGGGCCACAATAACACACAGGACAATTTATAGCAATAAGCAGTATACTGTACCAAAAATAATAAAAAATGTAAAATGAATCTTTTATCAAGAAGATATAAAAGGAACAGTGCAGTAAGACATCTTAGGAAGAAAAGAAGTAAAATAAGAATAAAGGTAAGGGAAAAAAGAATTGAAGATTAAAAACATAAGTAGAGATGATAAATAATATCAAAAGTTGGAATATATGTGAGATATACCTGTCAGTGAGTGTGAGTGAGTGACAGTTGCTCAGTCATGTCTGACTCTTTGCAACCTCATGGACTATACAGTCCATGGAATTCTCCAGGCCAGAAGACTGGAGTGGGTAGCCTTTCCCTTCTCCAGGGGATCTTCCCAACCCAGGGATCGAACCCAGGTCTCCTGCTTTGCAGGTGAATTCTTTACCAGCTGAGCCACAAGGAAAGCCCAGGTTCCTTAAAAATCTAAAACTAGAGTTACCATATGATCGAGCAATCCCACCACTGGGCATATACTCAGAAAAGAAAAAAATTCTTAATTTGAAAAATTAATTGCATTCCAGTGTTCATTATATATATATGTATGTATATACTGTATATAATGTTCATATATATATACACACACACATATATATGGAATATTACTCAAGCCATAAAAAAGAGTGAAATAATGTCATTTGCAGCAACATGGATGGGCTTAGAGATGATCACAGTAAGTGAAGTAAGTCAGACAGAGACAAACATCCTATGATATCACTTATATGTGGAACCTAAAAGAAAATGATACAAAGAAACTTATTTTAAAAAACAGAAACAGACTCACAGACATAGAAAACAAGCTAATAGTTACCAAAGGGGTAGGGGGAGAGGAATAAATCATGAGTTTGAGATGAACAGATACACACGGCTGCATATTAAATAGATAAACAGCAGGCGCCCTGTGGCTCAGCGGGTAAATCCACCTGCAGTGCGGGAGACTGGGGCTCGATCCCTGGGTTTGGGAGATCCCCTGGAGAATGGAAAGGCTACCCACGCCAGTATTCTGGCCTGGCAAGAGCTGCAGAAGGAGAGAGACGTGTCCTATAGAAGCTTCGTTCAAACGATTAGCGGTGTGAGGAGACACAAAGATGTTGGATTCAGCTTTTGGTAATAATTCAGCCAATGGATACTGGTGTATGTAGGGTTTTTCTTTTTTATTAAAGTGTGAAACATGAAGAGAAATAGATGTTAGCTCAGGGTACACTCCCTCACACTTTCTCCATGACATTGCTGCCCTTTGGCACTTGGACTGATAGCTGGTGTTCCCAGCATAATGGCCATCTGTGTCTCTGTCAGCCTTGGACATCAAAGCCACACATCTACATACGCATACTCACCCATGCTTCCTAACCCCATATTTGAGTCCAGTCTTAACCTAACTCACGTAAGCAAGTAAGCCCCTTCGTGACAGAGAAAGATTTTCTCCAAAGCCCACCTGTCCTGTGTCCAGCGTGGGTCTCAAACAGACTTGCATGCAGGAGAATGAGAGCGTTTCAAACTACATTTGATGTCAGTGGGTAACTGCAGCCAGCCCACTCTCTACTGAGCACCTCAGCAGCAGCAAATCCTCAAGACATCTCTGTCTCTGAAGCAAACCAGCGCTGCAGCTGAGGCTAGGAACCTTGGTCTGCAGCTGGTCATGAAAGCTAGGCGTCTTTATGAGGGCGCCCATCCCAGATTAATCACACGTGTATATGACTTGCAGTCCCAAAACTCTTATCAACGGCAAATTCACTTTCATATTAATATTTTACTCCATGCACCATTTCTTGTTTTAAAATGTGGTCCCGGAGGCACAAACCCCATCACAGGAAGCTCCAGGTAGAGGGAATTCTACAAATACAAACAGAAACACACACACACCCGGTAGCCGTCTATGGCAAATATATGGTGCCCATGGACAAGAACTGATCTGAGGATTTCTGTTTAACTTTATTTAGCCTGGGGATTAGCAACTGTTTTCCATACAAGACCAGAGAGTAAACATTTTCACCTTTGAGTGCCCTGTTGTTTCTGGCAACCACTCAGCTCTGTCAAAGTGACCTAAGAGGGCCGTGGGGGACAGGGAAGCAAATGAGTGTGGGAGCGCTCCAGCAAAGCTTGTTTATGGACCCTGACACTTGACATACACAAAATGTTTTTCTTCTTTGAGTCTTTTTAACCATCTTAAAATGTAAAAACCACCCTTCACTCACAGCCAGAACAAAAGCAGGCAGCGATCTGGATTTGAGCATGATTTCCGGAAGCCCCTGGTTGAGTCCACTGTTTCTCCAGCTCTAAACAACAACAGGGCCTTGCCCACCCCACCTGGGGACACTTGGTAACATTCCGGGGGAGTGATCTGAGGAGCAGAGCGACTCCAGGTGCGTTCTGTGGACCAACAACACCAGCATCGCCAGGACGCTTCTTAGAAATGCAGAATCGGGGGCCCTACCTCAGGCTAACTGACTCAGAATCTCTGAGAGTGAGAGCCAGTGATTTGTTTCAACAAGGTTTGTGGTAAGTCTGATGTCCACTGAAGTTTTAGAGGTACCGCCCTGGACCACATCTGAAAAATCGCTATCTTGAAAGCATCAATTGCCACCTAGGGGTGTCAGAACAGTCCATTCATTCATTCAACAAGTCATTTAACGTGAATTGAACACCTATGAGGGACCAGACCCTTTGATAAACGCTAGTGATTTGAGCTAATTAATAGGATACTGTTGGGCTTTTAATGGACTGGGAGAGAGACTTTACATCAGAGCCCCGGGGAACAGATTTGAGAGGCTCTGCTTCTAATTTCCTCACTTACTAAACAGGCTTTGCTGGCTGAGGCCACACTACCAACTCGGGCAACACCCAGGATGGAGGTTATGTGCTAATCTGAGTGAAGTGTTGTATGTCACCTGGATAATAAATGCCACTTCACTATTAACATTCTTTCAGCTACTGAAATTACTGCTAATCGGTATCATTATGCTTCTTCTGGTGCTGTCTCTTAGAATCTAATATGCATGGGTTTGGAGTGTAGGGGGGCAATTTATCAAATACCAACAATAAACATCCCAACAGAAGATCTGGAGGTTCATGCCATGCTTTCGTCCCCCCATTCTTACCAGGAGAGTGGACACTGCTATCTCAGCTTTGAAATACTGTGCATCTAAGGTCTGTCAGATGCATCAACCCCCCAATCACAGACATACCCACACTCTTTAGAGCGAGACAAGGGCTGGTTGCACCTAGGGAGGGGGGATTGTGAAAGTGATTAAAAAAAAAAAGGTGTCTATCACATGGTTTTGCTGCCACTGTGCCAACTGCCCATTCGCCATATCCCTAAAGGTGACCATGAGCTTGAGCATAGTGGTCCCTGCAGCTGGTCTTCAAGTGCTGAGAATACCAGCTTTAAGAGGAGATTGCCAAGGAAACACATGAGACGTGTGTGTGTGTGTGTGTGTGTGTGTGTGTAACTGAGAGAGACAGGGCTCATCCATAAGCAAGCAGATTAGAGGAGTGGGAAACAGCAGCAATGCTACAGATGTGAGAGCACACAGACTTCTGCCTTCTAACAAACTGGCCTATTCAAAGGAAAGGTAGGTTTCTTGCGTAGACTGAAAGAAGTTCCACCAAGGTAGCAGAAATACCAAGATGAGAGCAGGGGCGAAGGCGCTTGTGTTTGTCTCCACGTGGAAATCCTTTGAGAGGTGCTGCTTGGAGACTGGAGGCTCAGGCCCTCTGCTGGTTCCATGGGTGCTCAGCACTGCAGCAACATGCCTCCTGCCCACCTATCAGTAAAGGAAAGCTAATTAAGAAACACTAGATTGGTTCTACTTTTGGCAAAGGCTGCAGGTTTATCCTGAAGGCGCAAGCGTTTCTGATTATTAAGCTCCCACATCCTTACAAATGAGGTTGATCAGAACTTCCTATAATATATGCCCCCCCCCCAGAAGCCAAGGAGACTGGTATTATGTGCCCTGTTGAGAAAGCTGGGGCTCAGAGACGTTGATACACTTGCCCAGAGTTACCCAGCAGCTGAGTGCCAGAGCCAACAGTCCACCTAGGCCTTTCCAACATCACAGCTACAACCTACGATGTACTCGGTGTTTCCGCTAGGTCACCACTTTATCCTGGAGAGCAGATCCCAGCCACAGAGTATCATGGGAATTTTGTTTCTGCTCATCTCAAGGTTCAGGAGTGGTTTGGTATAAAAATTGCTTCCGATTTCTGTTTCCTAGACCCCTAATTTCTAAAATGGTGACTTATGCTAAAACGCAAAGCGTTTACAACTCTGCATGGTATCATGAGAACTTACCCTGGTGACTAACATGTAGGAAGAGGTGGGAAGGGGAAGGAAGGGGCCAATTGGTTGGAGGGAGCAGTCTGATTACCTGTAATTTGCACCATACAGGATTTCAAGAGCATAGCCAGGAAAACGTACAGGTCACGTTTCACCACCAAGGACCCATTCTTCTTTGGAAAAATTCCTATGCACCCCCCACATAAGCCCTCCCAACAATCTGTGATAATAACAAAGAGACTAAAGATTTTCTGCCTTTTGCTTCTAAATACAATAGAATACTACTCAAATAAAAGTCCATGCTGTATCATTCCATTTATGTAAAATTGTAGGAAATGCAAACTAATTTATAGTGACAGAAGGCAGATAAGCCGTTGTCTTAGCACCGGGAGGGAGGTGGGTACGCGGGGTACAGTGTGATGGAGTGAGTGGGTGGGTAGGATTACAAAAGGACTGAGAGGAATGGGGTGATGGATATGTTTATCTTCTTAACTATGATCATGGTTTCCTTGGGAGTATGTATCAAGATGTCTCAAATTGTATACTTCAAAGATGTGGGATTTATTGTATGCCAATTATGCCTCAATAAAGCTGATAAAAATAAAATAAAAATAAACGAATGCAAGGTTAAATGAATTCTAACCCGGAGCCACATCCCTCCCTTCCAAACGTGGGTGGTGTGTATCTTTCAGGATGCTTCATGGGTAGTCAGGGATCTAGCTCCGCTGTAAGTAGGCAGCGAGGCGCTCACGTGGCTTTCGGAGAAGCAGTGTAATTCTCTGCCCCCCTGTCTGAGTACCGCTTCCAACTCAGAAGATTGCTGAGGCATGGAGACAGAGAGTGTGGACCATTTAGAGCTTCCCCTAATAGGGCACAACAGCGTGTATACGTGGAAACACTCATATGGTCAAACCTGCTTCTTTCCAGGTTCCGCGGCCAACCCGTCCCTGACGCCCCGCCCCAGGTGCCCCGCCAGCCCACACCACTACCATGGCTGAGGACGCGGACATGCGCAATGAGCTGGAGGAGATGCAGCGGAGAGCTGACCAGCTGGCCGATGAGGTGACAGAACCCAGCCCCGGGAAGCATGCAAGAGATGGGCAGCCCCGTAGTCTGTTTTAGTGAGGCTGAGGTGGGGAAAGAGCTGCTTCTCGTGTTTCAGAAGAGGAAACGTTGATTTCCTGTATACCTAAGGCCTCTGCAGATAGGAATGGGTTGGTGATAAAACTTACATGCAGATCAGTGACTGAGCCCAAACTCCCAACTTGTAGAAATCCAGAGAAATCAAGGCCCTCTGAGAAAAGCAACGCCTGTGGATGTCTTACAGCCAGCGCTGTGCAGGAGATGGCTCACTTCTGAAAGCTGGTTGTTACATTGTCCAGAACTTTGCAAGCTTGTATTAAAATTGAATTATATAAACTGAAATTAAATAGATTCTATTAAAATCAAAGTTAATAAATACTTAAATCTCATCGCATCCTAATGATTTTACTATGATCTATGCTTTCTAAGCTCTTGCCATGTGCAGTATCTGTAGTGTGCGGATATGGTCTACCCGCATGTGATCATTGAACCGTCCCAAGTTCACAAGTGTCACTTCCCAAGTGACACCATGGGGAACTTAGAAATCAGAGAGGGAAAAGATATTCAGACCATGGAATCTGCAAACACTACAAATCAGGACTTGACCTATTGTTTTACTGATCCTCTAGACTTAAGAAAGTGGAAAAACATTAATAACAGATTAAATTTTGAAGTAGGAACATTCATAGCCATTACACTGTAAAATACACACACACACACAAAAGAACTGAGAAAATCTTCCAGTATTTGAAAACTATGATTGTCTTCAACAGAGAAGCCACTTGCATCATTGACAAATGAATAGAATTGCAACATACATCTTCCTTCACTTTGCTTTTATTCATTAATGTAAATGAAAATATCAACCAGTGTTCATGCCAGAGCTGTGCTTGCTGTCTGCCTGCTTAGCTGTGGACATAAGAGTTCAGCAAAATAAACAAAGCTTTCTGGGAAAATCCATTGGCTCTATGGAATTTTCAATGAAGAGTATTATGTATTTTATTATTAGTGGTAAGTTTTATGCTATTACATAAATAGCATCCTTTATATCATTTATATCCATCCTTTATATCATTAAAATAACGCACTTTTTTTTTTCTGGTGAGCCTACTGTTAGGCATTTACCAGCACACCACTGCTTACAGCTCTTCTATTTAAAAAAGCAGCCTGCTGACAGTTCTTCCCAGAAAATGAACATGCTTCATGTTCCCGAAAACTCTTCCAAATAAGTTTGTCACTTAAAAGCACAGCTTTTGAGAAATCACACTCGTTGCTGAATTCTAATAATTTCAAAAGAACTGAGAAAAAAGTGACCACACTATGCCCAAGGGACATTTTTTCTGCAAAAATGCAGAATTCATTTTTTCTTATCTCAGGACAGAGATAATTATAGCTGTCTCCTGTAGGCTAGTCATTTCAAACACGCTTGATTTTTTTTCCACCCTAGGGCAACAACTTAATTTGTACTGATAAGAACTTCCAATTGTGTTTCTAGGAGCTTAATAAGAAACTTGATGTTAGATTCATCTCAATTCATGAAAAACAATGTCTTTAAAATTCAATATTCTTCATCCAGGGAAATCAAATTAGTCTTCTGAGTATTTGAGATAATTTTTCATGACTCCTCCACATGCAGAATTATCTTTTCCAGATTGCTTTGTCTTTGATATCAAGATCAGCTTCATATGGTTCTGATTTTATGACAATCAGCTTTAATGTAATTGCTTTAAGGAATCTTATTATGTAGAAAGCCTGATAGGAAAGAGATTGAAATTGTGTTTCTGTTACAAACTTCAAAGAACATGTGATAATGGCCCTATGTGTTTCCCAAGTGAAGAAAGTTTTCTGATTTTCCTTGACCTCTGGATCCTGCACTCATAATATTTATGTTTTTTTTGTCTTAGTCTCTGGAAAGCACCCGTCGTATGCTACAACTGGTTGAAGAGGTAAGGAGTGAGCATATTTTAAGATGAACATTCCCTTTGGCTGACGTATTGTTTGCCTAAGCCCTTTGTCTTTCCCTTGGCCACTGTCCCTTTGATTTCAGTGTGAACGTAGGTACCAGAAAGCCATATAATGAAGGAGATGCTGTATTTAAGCTGCCAAGTAGACATCAAAGTATTCACTCTCCCTCCAGCCCAAGCTAAGTCTGGAAAGCAGAGGAAAATAGTATTTCCAAGTAAATTTTTGAGATTTTTGAGATTTCTCTCAAAAACATATCAGAGTGATATTTTTTTTAATATACAAAAGAATTTTCCATGTAAAAATCTTCATTTGTACTGATTTTGATGCCTCTAAATTGCATCTAATCTTGGTTTTCTGTTCTGACTTTAGCCACACATATGATTTTTAAAAATATGTCTCCATAGAGGCATCATATTTTCAAAAATTGTTAGAATTAGAGTCAGGCACTAAAATTCATGAAATAATAAGAGAATTCCTTAATAAAAGGAAGCATTAAGTCTAGTCATGTAAATATAGAAGCTCTTTTTTCATTCCTGACTCTGGACTGAACATTCATTTGCAAGGCATGGTTAATGAATCCTTGCCTATTTTTAAATGGGTAAAATAGGGCAGATAGCAATAATGGAATCAAAAGGGCATTTGCAATAAACTCCACTTATTCCAATTTGGGAGAGCAGCAGTCAACCAGGAAGAATAAATGGATTAATTGAACTCGTCCACTGGGAGAGATGAAGTAGAAAAAGAATGGGATGAGCTATATTTATCTTAACTGAATAAAACAAGTCTAATCATTTTTATTCAGTGAGTTGCTGTTTTAGCTATGCTTTGAAAATGCTTATCAACGTGTGAATTCACGTGTGGTCATCATCTTCAGAGATCTTGGGGGTTTTCTAGCAGAATGACTAAATGAGCCTACTGGCCTCGTGCTGCTGTTAATTGCTTCTGCAATGAATGAAAGGAGGAAAAGATAAATTTTATAAGGCGAAAGGGAAGGGCAGCCATCTCTCACACTATAGAAGCCATCCTTTCCCTGTATTTCTGCAGTTTCAGCTTCTCAGCTAAGAATGAAATAAAGCTAATGTGAATTGTCACAGGAAGGGAAGGAGAAGGTGGCAACCAAGAGCTCGGACGACTCCCGGGAGGGTGGGGGCGGGCTGCCCAACGAAGCCTGCTGTCATGAGAAATGATAGTGTGAGCCTACAGTGTAACAAAAATTGGTCCCACAGGAAGGCAGGCCAGCCAAGGGCCCCCGGCAGGCACACAAGGAGGCAACCTTCGCTCTCTTAATGAAGAGAAATGTTTTCTTTGCTCCATCCTGGGAACACCACTCACGTGGAAATACTTGAGGACCAAGAAGGAAGCAGATATACTAAGAGTGCTGGCAAGGCTTTCTTGAATAAACGTGTTTCCCCTCAACCTGTCATGAGAACGAGTGAAAGGAACAAATCTGAGTAACATCCCCACATGAGCTATCACGGTGACTGGAAGGAAGGGAGCTTGGAAGTCAGCTGATGTCATTATCTTGATGTGTAATGATACATCTGTATGACCTTCAACTGTGGCCTCCAAGTTCATATTTCATTTCATTTGTGTGTATGCACGTGTGAAGCAAATTTCTAATCTACAGAAACTATCACCAGTTTGCCCACCTGTGCAACGTTGGAACACTGCCTAGAACATGACAAGTGATAGAGAAATGTATCCAACACACCTTTCCCCCCGCCCCTCCCCAACCTGAGTCTTTGGGCAGCACACACTTCTCTTTTGTGTGTCTTCTTAAATTGCAGGCAGTGTTGGCCAGTCTTGGAAAAGAAGCATCTGCTCTAATTCTCTAATTTATTCTGGAGGAAAACATCTCAAAAGCTCTACTGATTGAAGTAGGATTCTCAAATCATACATTTTTGTTTCTCCTAAGTGTCTCTGCATCAAGCATAAAGCTGCATCTTAGATCAGGGGATGAAGCAGATGGATGCTATCTCCTACATCTAATGAGAGAGAGGAGGCTATTAGACTTTCGATCCTTAGGAAGTTATGAGCAAGGCATAATGAGACTAGATTGATTGCTCTTATGTCCTCCTGGGTTATTTTATATTGATGGTCAGACACCCCTTATGTCTAGGGCATTGGCTAGTCAGATGATACTCTGCTTTTCAATCAAGAAGGAAATTCTCTTTAAAGAGAATCATCATTAAATATTCATCAAGGGCAGAAATCATTAGGAAAATTCGAGCATTAGAGTACCAGGATCTTGCCCATGATCCCAAAGTACATCAGTGCCATATAATTTGAATTGAGCTGAATGGTTATTGAAATTCAGTCTTAAAGACAGGGAAGGTTACTCAGCTTGTGAAGTCTCCCCAAGGTAAGCAGTTCCACTTTCAGTGGAATATAGGACTTTGTGCCATCCCTCGTGCACTTCAGGGTGTATCAGAGTGGGAGCAGGGAGGCTTACTTTTTAATAGAAGCTACCGTGTGCCTGTCAAGGACAATGTAAAGTCACATGGAGGTCAGTGGAGAAAGTTCAGAAAAGCTGAATACCATATACACTTAAAAAGATTGGAAATCACATAGCACTTGCTTCTTAGGCTGGAGTTGGGAACTGGCTGTTTTGATGGCTGCATTTCAACAAGTATTTACGGAATGCCTGACTCTGGGGGTAGAAGATAGAAATGGATATCATGCAGGAAAACTTATGAAAATAGTTCTCCAAAGTCAAGACTACACCTGTCTTAGGAGCGCAAAGGAGAGGACAGTGAATTCTAGAGAGAGAGTCATAATACTAACTGCAGGAAATGGTGTCTACATGTTAATGCCTCAGGCCATGAAACTAAGCCAGGAAAAACCAAGCTGCTATAGGGCAGGCTGATCCTAAAGCCCCACATAGAGCTTCATGCAGTGGTGGTTATTGAGGGCTCCCCAACGTTGATGGGTGTTTTAGCATTTTTCTTTTCATTCCAACTTATCTTTTGAAACACTTTGGCCACAAGAAGAAAGTATTCTAAAGCTATGTCTTTATTATGCCATACTTTCTACCAAAGGGGGAAAATCAGGCTGCACAGTTCTTTTCAGGTAGACAGATGGGAGGGTGTTTTGGAACTCTAGTGGTTGAGAGAATGCCCGGACTGGCCTAGTTTTAGCTCAGGTATATTGGACTTTGGAGAAAGCATTTTAGGATGACAACAGAAAGACTATAAAATGTTCTATAAACATTGTCTTAGTTCATCAGCAAGAAAAAAATAAAACAGAACTAAAGTTAAATAAAAGGAAACAAAAAAAAAAGTCCCTGACATCTCCAACTCCCCCTGTCATTGGGTAGACAGGTTTCCCAGGAATCTCAAACAAGACCCAAGAATTGGACTAAGACAAATATAGAACCACCTCTTCTCCCTCCTTGCTATTAAAACATAATACTTGTCTTCTCAGCTGTGTATTTGTCTGGCCCTTACCTTAGTTCCAGGGGCAGAGTAGAAGCTTAATAACCATTTAGTAAATGAACAAATGAGTGAATGAACCAACCTAGGAACTTCCCAGTTTTATTTAGCATCTCTGTCCTTGTCTGAAACATGGGGAAGCATCTAGACCAGTGCAAGTCCCATGCATGAAGCAGGGCACTCAAAGCCCATGCTCTGGGACAACCCAGAGGGGTGGGGTGGGGTGGGAGGTGGGAGGGGGCTTCAGGATCGGGGACACATGTGCACCGTGGCTGACTCATGTCGATGCATGGCAAAAACCACCACAATATTGTAAAGTAATTACCCTCCAATTAAATTAATTAATTTTCTTTTTTAAAGAAAAACATGGGGAAGCATCTAGAAAGGTCAAGTGACTGTTCCCCAGTCTCAGTTGGTGGCTGAGCTAACTCGGTCCAGCATTCTTGACTTTCTGATCTGTACTCACCACTTCTGTCCTCCCAAATTGGGGCAAATCTGGATTGTTCAGTGAATCATTCCTGCACTGAAATATTGAGCACCAAATTGAACAAAAAGGAAATTATACTTACAGGGATTCATATAAAATAAATGAGTAGAGCAAAAAGGGTCAGCAGCTGAGAGCTAGGTTGACTAAACTGAAATCACTCATCTGTTGCCCACCCTCTGTTCCCAATAGAATGGAACAGAGATCTCATATATGACCTTGAGTTGGGTCCTCGCAAAAGAAGATGCTTCCTAAGATGACCCTGTCCTCACCAGAACTTGCATTATCACATCTGTATGTCTGAATGAGCTGTCTGCTTCTTAAAATTTCTTCTCATAAGCAATGGCTAAAATTTTCAGAAAAGGGGCACAGAAATTAAAGTAGTCTGCCAGGCTCCTCTGTCCATGGGATTCTCCAGGCAAGAGTACTGGAGTGGGTTGCCATTTCCTTCTACAAGGGATCTTCCCAACCCAGGAATTGAACCCAGGTCTCCTGCACTGCAGGCAGATTCTTTACCAACTGAGTTACAAGGGAAACCCCTGTTAAAGTTCAGGCTAGTGTAGATGAGTTTCGATTTATAGCACATTGAAGAAGAAGGTTTTGAAGTATCTTCTAGGGTCTAGAATCTTGCTGTTCAGTGTACGTCCTTGCACCAGCCAGCATCAATGAACTTGTTCAAAATGCAAAATGCAAAATGTTCTAGCCCAGTCCTACTGAATCAGGATCTGTATTTTAACAAGATGTTTCCTATGCAGGGGATTCATATGCACATCAGAGTTTGAGAAGCAGTGATCTAGAAGTTTCTTACAGTAGTTGGTAATGATGATATTTTAGTTTGCCCAGATATCCTGCTATAGATGCAGTTTGTGAAGGTGTTTATTTTAGTAACCCGATTATAATGCTAAGTATAGGCCAGGCACTGTTCTAGCACGTGCTGACTATTAATTCATTGAATTCAAGTAACAACTCAGTAAGATATGAACTATTATGATCACTATATTACAAATGAGAGAACTGAGGCCCAGAACAATTAAGACCCTTGCCCAAGGACTCATAGCGAGGAAAGAAAATCACCAGGATTCCAGGGCAGAGTCTAGCTACAGAATCTGTGCTGTCAATGACTCTTGAAGTCACGCTGAGCTATCACTCTCAAAACTATATCCTGAATTTGTAGCTAAAGTGTATCAAAATGTGTTCAAACACTAATTCAGAAAGATGCATGCACCCCAGTGCTCATAGCAGCATTATTTACAGTTGCCAAGGTATGGAAATGACCTAAGTGTCCATCAACAGATAAATGGATAAAGAAGCTATGGTATATATGTATACACACACATAATGGAATACTATTCATCATAAAAAAGAATGGCATTTTGCCATTTGCAACAATTATGCTGAGTGAAATAAGACAGAGAAAGACAAATACTGTATGATATCACTTTTATGTGGAATCTAAAAAACACAACAAGCTAGTGACTAGAACAAAAAAGAAACAGATTCACAGGTACAGAGAACGAACTAGTGGTTGCCAGTGAGAAAAGGGAAGGGGCCATATAAGGATGGGGGCAAAAGGGGCCATTATGAGCTATATGAAATCAGGTATGTGAACCTTGTGAAAATTATACAGCACTTTAAAGAATCTTTCATTCAATTTTTTTTTTTTTTAAAGCAAAATAGACTTTTCTGTCTGGGAGAGTTAACTGCACACATTTGCTGAAATGGTGAGTTTATAAAAGCTCACAGAAATAATTTTCATTGTTTTAATTTTTTTAAGCACTATTGGTATTGAATCATTGAAGAACTATTCAGACAACAACAACAACAACCCAAACCTTCTGTTGACCTCCAGTAACATCTCTCTCCCTCTCTTAGTTTACTGTAAGCCAGTAGAAAATAAAAGGAGCCATGAGAGTTGTGTTATTTTAGAATATATTCTCAGGGCTGTCATGAGTGTTCCTTGGAAAACCAATTAATCCATACCGTAAGCAGTACCATTTAATACCTATCAACAGTCACCCTGTGAAATGGAAGGCCTTTACTTAACTAGTTAGAATTCCTGGAAGTGATGATTCCTAAGTATGAGCAATAGAAATATCTCTGCTCCTTTTCCCACCTACCACCAGCTCCCACTTCCCTCCACCGAATAGTTCAGGGCTATTGGACATATTGAGATCATAAGGAGTGAGGTGTGGGTGCCTTTTATAGACTTCTCCTGACCCAAGAAACTGCAGGAAAACTTGTGGATGAATTATTTTCTCACACTACGTTGTTGTGCAGAATTTTAGATTTCATTAGAAAAAGCCCTTATCTCTCATCTTTCAATCCCTTTTCTAAATTTTGTAGAAAACCTCTCCATAGAGAAAAATAAATGGAAGATTGCATTTCCTTTTGAGCTGTATTTCTCAACCTTTGTGATGCATTCATCTTTTTTGATAACCCTAAAAATCTCACCCCACCTCCCACACAAGATTCCACACACATCTTCCCAGTGGACCACCCTTCCCCAGTTCACTGATGGAAACTTTCTGTTATATCAAGCCAGAGAAGTTTTAGTCTCAAAGATTTTGAAAGACTTTTCTTTCTGTGGTTGGTATTACCAAAACTATAGGCATTTTTATTTTCCAGACAGAAAATCACGGTATGATACATGTGTATTCCAAGTGCATGTCCAGCCCCAACCCCAGTCCTGCCCCTTGGAGACTGAGCTGTATCCCCATCTTCTATCTGAGAATCACTGATGGATCAAGTCCATAAGTGGCCCGCTCCTCTGAGTCCCTCCCCAGCCCTGAATATTCTTCGCCATATTTCCTTCCTCTTTTCCCTTTGATCCTTCTTCATTTTCCATTTCTAGGGCCAATTGTCGCCTTACTGATTTCTCTTTCTCTCTTTTCTCTCTCTCTAACTCTTTTTCCACTTTGCTACCATTATTGGAATGTAGAGTAAAGATGCTGGTATCAGGACTTTGGTTATGTTGGATGAACAAGGAGGTAAGTTCAGATTTCTTCAGTAAGAACAATTCCTCCTCTGAATAAAATGCATTTAAAAATGACTTGTGCATCCACAGGTGTTCATTGCATGTGTTATGCACATATATAAGTGTAAGAGTTCTAGTTTTCATCTTATTTTTTTGTTCTTTTTTCTCTCAAAGAAATTGGTATATGTATAGAAATGTCTTCATGGTTGAATAAATGGTACTACACTCCCTGTTATATGTGTTGGGGTAAAAGAATTTTGAAGGCAAAAGTCATTTTTTGGATTTTTTTAATATTTTGGACAGTTTGGGGATTCTCCCCCTCAGCCCCAATCTTTCCCATAAATTTGGTGTTCTTCTAATAATTCCTAGATAGAATGAGAGAATCGTGTACCACATTGCCCATGTATTTTGACCATCCTAATTCAGCATCTGGCAGTTTTGATTTATAAGTCATTATGAGAGTTCCTTAAATAACTAGAAGCTTTTTTTAACAGGACATAAACTGAGGGAAATCATTGGAAAATGGAAAATTGAACCACTTAAAATATTTGAACTTTTTCATTTAATTATAAAAATAGAGGCAGTGAAAATCAGAGTACGAACATTTTAGTATAGCATCTTTATAGTCTATGGTGGAATCTAGAAGGGAGTACTAACATTTTTCCCTTTGACTTATTCATCTAGTCATTCAGTGATGCTTTAATTCTAGCTATAAGTTAGTTACCTGATTCCATTCTAAATTCTTATCATAACAAACAGATTTGGCCAAAATATTTTCTCTTTATTTGTGTTTAATGTCAGCATTAGAAAACTCTCAGCAATCATGAGAAATTTTTAAATGTCAAAGATAAAAAGGCAACATTTATTTAAAACATGGAACATCATAAACAAACTCCAGGAATAAACCTCAAATTGAGAGGAAAATTGCCTTAATATGTAAATCATCAGCTTACATGTAGACGTATGAAACTATGGTTTACCCAACAACAGTAATAAGATGCCACTGTTTAGCTGATTGGCACAACTTTTTTTAACTGATAATAATCAATACTGTGAATATGTCAGAAAAACAGAAACCCTCAAGCTACATGTGGGCATTGTTGATTGATACAAACGTTTAAGAGTAATTTGATAATATACACACATTTTTATGTGCACCCATCTTTTGACCAAGATGTTTCACTCCTAGAATTAGATGCTGCAGATATTCATTGACGAATCTGTGAAGAAAAATATACATGCCTTACCTATAATAGTGTAAAACTGGAAACAGCCTAAGTGTTTGGCAGTGAATAGGCCAACAACATCAACTATGGTACGGCCATGAAAGAAATTCTGCATAAAGTGTCTGCAACCATTGCAATATATAATATAAATCTTTCTTTACTGACCTCTGAGGAGTTGGGGCAGAGACTGGGAGGGACTGAACTACTCTTAGGGGTCCTCTGAGAAACGACTGCTAGGAATCAATTAGAAGTACATTGGTGAAGAGGAGAGCAGGAGTAGGCAGGGAGAGCCTTCTGTGATGTCAGCCTGACACTTTTGAGAGGGGATGGGGTGGACGGAGGATTGGGTAGGAATCTCATGCAGCAGTGCTGCTCTGAGAAAGTCTCAGCCAGACTGATGTGCAGCCCAGGAGCAAAGACGACCCAGCGAGGCAACCCCATGCTGGGCAGATTTGCCTCCTTGCTGGTAAGTCGCGCCCAGTCATTGGCTAGAAGTGGCCTCCATGTAAATACCAGGAGATCACAGAGCGACAGCTGGGGGTGTCAGCTAACTGAAGGGCCCCTCTTGGAAGGAGATCTCAGTATACTCTCATGGCTGTCATTAAAGACATTTGTCTCTATACTATTATAGTATATTTGTATTAAAACTCTCAAATACACAAACGCTAACCATTTTTTAAAAATCAAGAGAAAAGTTTTTTTAAAAAAAACAATGAACATCAATCCCAACACTTGCCCTCCCATTTAAAAAGATATAAATTGCAAAATTAATACAAAAATAATGAAGTCTAGTAGAGTTGTATTTTGAAGGGATTACAATAGCTATAGCAGTCTTCAGAACTCGTCAAATGAATTTGATATAAATTTTAAGACTTGCTGATTTGATCTGTATAACAATGTCCCAGACTTTGAAACTCAGGATGCACTGTCACTGCTTTTTTTTAAAAAATTGTATTTAATTAGGCAACATGTGCCCATATAGAAGTGTGGTACTTCATTTCCAGTGCTAAATTGATACATATACACTCAAGAAATATAGAGTTCTACCTTATTAATGCTCTTTAGTTAATGATTTGCATATGAAGGGGGTAGAAAAGAAGCATTCCGATAGAAAGAAAGGTTTGAAAAAGGTTCAGGATAATGCCATTTTGTCCCTAACTATAAAACTTTGACATAAAGACATAAAAAATAATACATATAAATCTGAAGTAAAAAAAAAAAAGTAAGATATTGAGTTACAAATTACATTGTACTTTGATGAAGAAAATCTAGAGACAAAATTTGCCAAAATCTCCAAACAAATGCAAAAATAAATTATTCTTAAACATAAATGATTCCCAAGAATATCTTTATATTATTCTCAGAAAAACAAAGCAAAAGTACAGATATTCCCTACAAGACAGTCAGTGTTCTCAGCTAAGACCTTTCAGTTATGGCCACACAGCTAAGTCCTCAGTTGAACGTATTTCCTAGGATAACCTGGGTTTTACCAGATGCATGATGGATAATTGATATTGATGAGAAACACACAACTGTAAACCTTCAAAAGTAGGTGGCTTCTGCCTGGTCTTAAGTGGTATATGTTCCATTTATACTGTAAGAAGAGGTCAGGAGCTTTTTAAATGAGTCAACAACTATCTTCTCTGCCATTGTAAATGTATTTGGATGCTGTATATGCTGTGTTTAGTTGTTTAGATCAGTAACTGCTTTAAATTTCTCTCCAATTTATGCTCTACTAATTTTATCTTTGCCTGAACACCAAAAGTGTTGACTGCTTCTACCCTTCAGCTGCACAGAAGTCTCAAGAAACAGTCATCCTCCTAAAGAGCCATTCCAGGTTGCCCTGCTAAATGCTTGAACTCAGAAATTCCTTATGGGATTCTTGTTTTATACTCAGGTATCAGGAGGCCATGGAACGCTGAGCATGACAGCTGGCCCTGGAAATATACTGCGTCCTGGGATTTTCCTGTTCTACAAGAGAAACCCTCCTGATATACCCTTACCTCTAATGTGGGATGATTTAAACTTTCACTTCCATATCTCTTGTCCCCTTTGTTGGTTTTTGCTGGGTTATATGTTTGTTTAGATGCTGAAAATGTAGCTCTTGGGAAAATCCCATGGGAAAAACTCCAAACTAGATGGTGAAATCTTTGGCCACTGCCTGGCAGAGTAAAGACAAAGTAAACCGTCATCCAGAGAGTCTGCCAACATTTCTAAATGGTTCATGGCACTACAAGAGAGCATTTATGAAAACATCCTTCTTGCTAAAGTCCCCTCACCAATCTCTCTTATGAATGACTAAAGCAGCTATTGTCCAATATGGTAGCCACTAGTCAAATGACTATTTAAATTTATTTAAATTAATTACCATATGTTCATCAGTGCTCAGGAAAATTAAAATCATGTACTCAGCATCTGTAACTGGATATACTCATGAAGGCTTATACATTGGGTCTTGCTATTCTTCTATTTTTTTCTTACTAGATTGAAGATTCTAATGGCCCCATGCTGCTTTACATAAGTAATATTAGTAGAAAGCAAAAGTCACTCAGTCATGTCTGATTCTTTGCAACCCCATGGACTATACAGTCCATGAGTTTCTCCAGGCCAGAATACTGGAGTGGGTAGCCTTTCCCTTCTCCAGGGGATCTTTCCAACCCAGGGATCGAACCTAGGTCTCCTGCATTGCAGGCAGATCCTTTACCAGGTGAGCCACAAGGAAAGCCCAAGAAAACTGGAATGGGTAGCCTATCCCTTCTCCAGCAGGTCTTCCCAGCCCAGTAATTGAACCAGGGTCTCCTGCATTGCAGGCAGATTCATTACCAACTGAGCTATTAGTAGAAACAATATCTAAACTTAGATCCCTAAGCATCCTGCCATTGGTGTATCCATCACAAATAACCAGTCATCCAAATATCATGGCAGAAACAAGAAAGAACAATCTCTTGCCCCAGCAGATAGTGTGATGTACTGAAACACCTCCCCAATCCAAAATGTTATTTCCCTCCCAGTCTCCAAGAATAAACAGAGAACAGTCAGAAAGTAAGTTTAAGGAGGTAAGGAGCAGTCAAGCCTGAATACTGCATTGCATCAGTCTCTGAGATGTTGTCCATGTCAGAATGGAATGAAGATATTGATTGCTTTCAAGCATTTCCTGAGAAATATCTTCACAGAAATCATTGAAGTGCTGTGAATTCCCTATACTCCAAACATATTCACAAACATAACTCAATTACACTCTAAAGATTGATATTATTTGGGGTACCTACTATGTGCCATGGCACTGAAGAAAACAGGCAAAAGTCCCTGACTTCATAGCATTCACATTCTAAAAGGGGACAAGAAAAGGAAAGAATGTTATCATTAGAATATCTGTGACAAAATTGTTCCATGATGTTTTTTCAGGATTTGACTTACATTGTATATGATACATTCAGCCAATATTGGTAGATATAAAATAGTTTTCAGAATCAGCTGTTCTGAAAGAGCTCCAGATTTCCACTTTGCTATGATCTTTGCTGTACAAGCTGGAACCCCTAGCAGAAGTCCACTTTGAGAAATAGGGATTTGACCGTGCCTGTTTGTATATTTTAATTTGAATTCTCTGGTTCAGAAATCTAACACTTGTGCACCAATTTACTTTTATTTACATTATTTTCTAATCCCTAGAGACACAGTGAGTGGGGCTCCTGAGATGTCGGAAAGTTAATATTTTGCTGAAAATATTAATTTGAGAAATTCCTTAGGAAGGGCAAACACCTGAATGTATGTCGCATGCCATAACCTGTGCATGTGTCCGCTTATTAGTTGAGCCCAGCATGTTTGCCCTCTGTACCCAGATACGGGAATGTGGGCCTACCTTCCCACAGTCCTCTTGGTTTCAAGCACTCTGCTGGACCATTTCAGCTCCTCTCTGATGAGGGCAGACTTTCAGGGACAAGGGGAGAATGTGGAGCTCCAGAGCAACCCAGAAGGCTGGTGGAACTGAAGCTCCCCCAGAGGAGGAATGCTCAGCTAGTCTCTCACAAGTTCAATGAGAGCAACTAAGATTCAGCCAAGACCACTCAAGTGAACTTGAGAGACTTCAGATTTTTGACGCAATGTAGAAACCAGTAAGTATTTCAAATCATTCTTTACAATTAATGCCACCCACAGTGAACACATCAAGAGAAACCTTTACTTTGATAATTCTAGGAGGTGAAATCTCACCACAGAAACCACTTTCATCTTCCACAAAACACCTGCATGTATAATGAGCCATGCCGTGTAGGGCCACTCAAAACAGATGGGTCCTAATGAAGACTTCTGACAAAACATGGTCCACTGGAGAAGGGAGTGGCAAACCACCCCAGTAGTCTTGCCTTGGGAACCCCATGAATAGTATGAAGAGGCAAGAAGATAGGACACTGAAAGATGAACTCCCCAGGTCAGTAGGTGCCTAATACGTACAGTGGAGAAATAACTCCAGAAAGAAGGACGGGACGGAGCCAAAGCCAAAGCGATACCCAGTTGTGGACGTGACTGGTGAGGGAAGTAAATCCCAGTGCTGTGAAGAGCAGTATTGCACAGGAACCTGGAATGCTAGGTCCATGAGTCAAGGGAAATTAAAAGTGCTCAAACAGGAGATGGCAAGAGTGAACATTGACATTTTAGGAATCAGTGAACTAAAATAGACTGGAATGGGTGAATTTAACTCAGATGACCATTATATCTACTACTGTGGGCAAGAATCCCTTAGAGGAAATGGAGTAGCCCTCATAGTCAACGAAAGAGTCCAAAATACTGTACTTGGATGCAATCTCAAAAATGACAGATTGATCTCTGTTAGTTTCCAAGGCAAACCATTCAGTATCACAGTAATCCAAGTCTATGCCCTGACCAGTAATGCTGAAGAAGCTGAAGTTGAATGGTACTGTGAAGACCTACAAGACCTTCAAGAACTAACACCCAAAAAAGATGTCCTTTTCATTGTAAGGGACTGGAATGCAAAAGTATGGAGTCAAGAGATAGCTGGAGTAACAGGCAAATTTGGCCTTGGAGTACAGAATGAAGCAGGGCAAAGGCTAATAGAGTTTTGCCAAGAGAACGCACTGGTCATAGCAAACACCCTCTTGCGACAACACAAGAGAAGACTCTACCCATGGACATCACCAGATGGTCAACACCGAAATCAGACTGATTATATTGTTTGCAGCCAAAGATGGAGAAGCTCTATACAGTCAGCAAAAAGGAGACTGGGAGCTGACTGTGGCACAGATGATGAACTCCTTATTGCCAAATAAAGACTTAAATTGAAAAAAGTAGGGAAAATTGCTAGACTATTCAGGTATGACCTAAATCAAATCCCTTACAATTATACAGTGGAAGCGACAAATAGATTCAAGGGATTAGATCTGATAGACAGAGTGCCTGATGAACTATGGACGGAGGTTCATGATATTGTACAGGAGGTAGTGATCAAGACCATCCCCAAGAAAAAGAAATTCAAAAAAGGCAAAATGGCTGTCTGAGGAGGCCTTGCAAATAGCTGAGAAAAGGAGAGAAGCAAAAGGCAAAGGAGAAAAGGAAAGATACACCCATTTGAATGCAGAGTTCCAAAGAATAGCAAGGAGAGATAAGAAAGCCTTCCTCAGTGATCAATGTAAAGAAATAGAGGAAAACAACGGAATGGGAAATACTAGAGATCTCTTCAAGAAAATTAGAGATACCAAGGGAACATTTCATGCAAAGATGGGCACAATAAAGGACAGAAATGGTATGGACCTAACAGAAGCAGAAAATATTAAGAAGAGGGGGCAAGAATACACAGAACTATACAAAAATGATCTTCATGACCTAGATAATCATGACTGTGTGATCACTCACATAGAGCCAGACATCCTGGAATGTGAAGTCAAGTGGGCCTTAGGAAGCATCACTACAAACAAAGCTAGTGGAGGTGATGGAATTCCAGTTGAGTTCTTTTAAATACTAAAAGATGATGCTGTGAAAGTGCTGCACTCTATAGGCCAGCAAATTTGGAAAACTAGTCAGTGGCCACAGGACTGAAAAAGGTCAGTTTTCATTCCAATCCTAAAGAAAGGCAATGCCATAGAATGTTCAAACTATCACACAATTGCACTCATCTCACACTCTAGCAAAGTAATGCTCAAAATTCTTCAAGCCAGGCTTCAACAGTATGTGAACCATGAACTTTCCAGATGTGCAAGCTGGATTTAGAAAAGGCAGAGGAACCAGAGATCAAATTGCCAACATCTGCTGCATCATCGAAAAAGCAAGAGAATACCAGAAAAACATCTACTTCTGCTTTATTGACTATGCCAAAGCCTTTGACTGTGTGGATCACAACAAACTGGAAAGTTCTTCAAGAGATGAGAATACCAGACCACCTGACCTGCCTCCTGAGAAATCTGTATGCAGGTCAAGAAGCAACAATTAGAACTGGACATGGAATAACAGACTGGTTCCAAATCAGGAAAGTATGTCAAGGCTGTATATTGTCACCCTGCTTATTTAACTTATATGCAGAGTACATCATGAGAAACATTGGACTTAATGAAGCACAAGCTGGAATCAAGATTGCTGGGAGAAATATCAGTAACCTCAGATATGCAGATGACACCACCCTTATGGCAGAAAACGAAGAAGAACTAAAGAGCCTCTTGATGAAAGTGAAAGAAGAGAGTGAAAAAGTTGGCTTAAAACTCAACATTCAGAAAACTAAAAATATGGCATTTGGTCCCATTAGTTCATGCCAAATAGATGGGGAAACAATGGAAACAGTGAGAGACTATATTTTGGGGGGCTCCACAATGGCTGCAGATGGTGACTGCAGTCATGAAATTAAAAGATGCTTGCTCCTTGGAAGAAAAGCTATGACCAACCTAGAAAGCATATTAAAAAGCAGAAACATTACTTTGCCAACAATGGTCTGTCTGGTCAAAACTATGGTTTTTCCAGTAGTCATGTATGGATATGAGAGTTGGACTATAACGAAAGCTGAGCACCAAAGAATTGATGCTTTTGAGCTGTGGTGTTGGAGAAGACTCTTGAGAGTTCCTTGGACTGCAGGGAGATCCAACCAGTCCATCCTAAAGGAGATCAGTCCTGAATATTCCTTGGAAGGACTGATGCTGAAGCTGAAACTCCAGTACTTTGGCCACCTGATGCAAAGAACTGACTCATTGGAAAAAACCGTGATGCTGGGAAAGGTTGAAGGCAGGAGGAGAAGGAGACAACAGAGGATGAGATGGTTGAATAGCATCACCAAATCTATGGACATGAGTTTGTGTGAGCTCTGGAAGTTGGTGATGGACAGGGAAGTCTGGCATACTGCAGTTCATAGGGTCGCAAATAGTCAGACACAACTGAGTGGCTGAACTGAACTGAAAGCAGATATGTGCTTCAGTCCACCTCAGGCCAGCAATTCCTCAGTTGGGGGTTGTCATCCCTATTCTGTCTGTTCTTAATGTGTTTTGAAGATACTGAGCTCCTCTTCCCCAAACCAACCCCTCATTTGATAGTTATTTTGATCAACAGACTAATTTATTGCATTCCTTAAGGAAACTGGAATGAAGTGTTTGGGAAAGTACAAAATTCTCTGGAATGTAAAGAGTTGTCATCCATTTTTTTAGCCCCTTCAAGAATTTTCTTAAAGATATGACTATACCTACATTTATTCAGCAAAGTTTTGCCAGCACTGCACTGTTATTTCCTGTGGCTATCAGATACTGGATAAACATTTTGTTTTCCCCTGTCTCTTGAAAAGCAGAGCAGAGACAGCAGATTCCTAATAAGCTGAATTCTGTTCCTCAGCCCCACAAAGGACAATACAATAGCTTCTTATTTTCCAAATGGAAGACAGTCTCTCCAGTTTGGAATGACAGTTTAATGTGAAATTGTTTTTAAGTAACTATTTATGCCCTTTTATACAGGAAAGTATTTACCAGTTTTATTCTAATCATGCCTTTCTTCCCAGAGGCATAGGCATGCATGCATGAAAATATAGTTGAAAAGAGGAATAGAAATGTAATTAGGTTTTGTAAATAGAAGGCCAGGACATCCCACTGCTGCCTTAATGGTTTTATGTGCTCAGTGGCTATGCTGCGTCTGACTTTTTGTGACCCCATGGGCTGTAGCCCACCAGACTCCTCTGTCCATGGGATTTTTCAGGCAAGAATACTGGAGTGGGTTGCCATTTCCTCCTCCATGGGATCTTCCCGACCGAGAGATGGAACCCTCATCTCCTGCATTGGCAGGCAGATTTTTTTGCCACTGAGCTACCTAGAAAGCCCTAATTGTCATAAAAGCTGTTTTAAAAATCACTTCATGGAACTTATAGTTTACTCAATTTAATGACACCACTTTTGAAAAATTAATCAAGTTGATTAATTAACCCTGGCAAGCTAGAAGTATGATTTGTTTTTATGGCCATCAACCTATATCTTAAGATACTGTCTGAGGTCAGCTTTCCTGGCAGTGATGACTTAGTACTGTTTCATGTTCCAATCCATCACCTTTCTCCAGGAATTTAATGTTCCAGTACCTGTAATGTTGCTGTGCTGATATTGCTTTTCTTAACAGCTTCTGTGAATTGAGTATTCAAAACCAAAAACTGCCTATGGCCTGCTTTGGCTAGACAGCCACTGCTAGGGGGAAAAAGATATGGTACCTATTGCTAATTATCACTATAGTTGTTATTTTTCCCAAAGGAGAAAGTGGATTATTTTCTATCCTTAGCTGGTTGAGGATGCTAAAAACCAAAAGAGAGAGATGTTTTAAAGTTGAAGCAGACACTTTCTCTAGTACCATTGCATTTGAACGCCTAAAACATAAACTAACACCCTATTTTCTTTCTCTTGGGTTTCACTGGTGTTTGAGTAAGTGAATATGCTGTGCTGTTTTCCTGGACATTCAGAATCAAGCAGGCTTACCTACCCCATCCCATCATGTCTGAACTATAAACTATATAAGCATCACTTTTGTTCATTTCCTTCCACCCCTGGCTGCATAGGGCATCGACAGCCGATTCTAGCAATGCATCTCCTCAGACAATGCATTGTAATAGCTCTCCCTCTTTTTCAAATTCCGTTTCATTTCTCATGTTCTGTTGAAAACCCCCAAAAAATTCATTCCACACTGTCATCCCTTTGTCCTAACCAGAACAACTCGATCGTGTCGAAGAAGGCATGAACCATATCAACCAAGACATGAAGGAGGCTGAGAAAAATTTAAAAGATTTAGGGAAATGCTGTGGCCTTTTCATATGTCCTTGTAACAAGTAGGTACTGGGTACCAGCTCTAATCTGTGGCGTCCAATTTTCTTTCTTTCTTTCTTTTTTTTTTTTTTTTAATGTCAAAGTGAATGTCTGAAGTTTTGTCTTTTTTTTCTTTGTCCTTTTCCATCCGCTTCATTCTGTGGGGATAAAATACTTGTGTTTAATCAGAACAACTGGAACGCATTGAGGAAGGGATGGACCAAATCAATAAGGACATGAAAGAAGCAGAAAAGAATTTGACGGATCTAGGAAAATTCTGCGGGCTTTGTGTGTGTCCCTGTAACAAGTAGGTGCTGCCTGCCTGCCTGAAGCTTTGGTTTCCCAAGGCCCATCTCCAAGCCTTGACAAGCTCATTCCTGCTGGGTGCAAAGGCAGGATGAGTATGTGGCATGCAGAACAGATCAATACCGTATCTAATGCATTCATCTCATAGCATAGATGATATTAGTGGGAGTTAACTGTTGATGCATTAAAAATCAGGCATACTACAGTGAAAGCTTCACTGTCAGCAACTTTTATTGATGAACGTTTCAACATTTTCCAGAAAGTGTACCTCAAGACAGAAACTAACCTCAAGAAAGAGAGGCACCAGCCAGGGAATTTTATGTTCTCTAAATCCCCAAAACCAAAATTGCAGATTTAGAAAAGACTGGGGGTAAGTTTGGAAGTTGAGATACACATATGTGTCAAGGTTTGATTTTTCAGAAGCAAAAGTAACAGGTAATTTGGCCCAAACAAACATTCCATAAGTTAGAGAGTAAGACAGAGATTCACCCTTTCAACCGCCCACCAGTTACCAAATGTGGTCCTCGGTTAGACCGTAGATGCCGCAGCTGCACCGAACGCAGAGGCAATGAGTCCTTCAGCAAGAAGTGCTCATGCCTTAGCCAAATTGGACCCATCCCTCTCCAGTTCTTCCTTTTGGAAGATCCCCGTACACTGGCTGAAATGTTGAAATGTGTAGATTTTGCATGCACGACATCAGAAAACTTTCAACTGTTAAGGTTCTGCAATGCTTTTTTGGAATGTAGCAGAAATGTGACATGTGGTTATAAAGGTTTGCAACAGAAGGAACCTGAAAATAAGTGTTCTGGAAGGTAGTCTTATTTGACTAGCAGTGAGAAAAAAAAAATGCATGAGCGGATTGTCCAACATGCATTTGGAAAATTAAACCCATTACCCGATCCCCCTCACCCCTCCTACTTCCCTTTGAACAGAAGCCTTTTTCTAAAAGCTCTCCTGATCCTAGCTTTTAGAATAGAAATCAATGTCATTTCTAGCTGATTATATGACCATTCACATCCTTTAAACTTTGAGGCTGATTTAAAATATCCCACTTCCTGTTTAGGAGGGGAGGGGCTCAATTTGCAAATAAATTTAAGGGGTTTTTTTTTGTTTTTTGTTTTTTTTTAAGAATGATCTACAGTAAAACCTGACTAACTGGAATCTAGCTAAGCGGAACCTTCAAGTATATTTATATTCTTGTTCCTTTCAACTTTTAGCAAAATGAGATAAATAAACAAAGGGGAAAATCCCATCAAGGACTTAAAAGCCTTTCTCTTAAAGGTCAGTCTAGGCAGTTTGCATTCTCTCACTCAGTCTTTGTTCTGTAAATTCCACATCCAAGTGGACCAAGCAATGAAAGCTGAGCTGCAGGGGAAAGGCCATCAGACATATCGAAAGAACCAAAACCAAGGAATGCTTTGATCATGTTCCCTGCCCTAAAACTCTAAGGCAGGAAAGTGGCTCTAGAATCTAACAGATAGGCAGCCATCACTCTTGAAACTAAATTGACCTCCATGGCCCACTGTGTTAAGAAAGTCCTGTAATTCACCAAAATAGCATTCCTATGCATTCCAGTTAGTCAGGATTTAACTGTTCATCATTTTCAGTGGCCACTTGCCCCCAGGTGACATGTCTACGTATTTTGTGATGAATTTCATAGACATATTTTCCTGTCCACCAATTGTGTGTGGACAAAGGGTGGAGGCAGCCCCCCTCCCTCCCTGTGACAGATTCTAATGCTCAGATAAAAGCATGACCCCTGGGAATTCCACCTACCAGTTGGCGCTAATTCCTTATTACACAAGAGACCCTAACTGAGCTTCAAAGCTTGACTGAAGTGTTCCCTATTGTGTGTAAATAATGCTTTAAAAACCATGTGTCACAGCGCAGTGGCGGGTGGTACCCTGCATTCCCTGAGGGCTTCGCCCTGTCTCGGCATGTTTCGAGGGACTATGGTAGATGTCCCGCACTTATGTGAGTCTATGTGCAGCATTGTGGGTGCAGTGATTCGCCTTCGTTCAGAAACGCAAACTTTCCCACTCCCTTGACTGCCAAAGATGGTACACCAGACATTTTACATAGCAGAAAGCATCACAAGGTCCATATAACTTCTGTTAATGTGAGGAGGGAGGGGATGGGGATTTGGAAAATAACAAAAACAAAGCCATACTCTAAACTCTATTAAATTCATTTTTGGATCCTGTCCCACTAAGTGGCCCTGGCTCTTTAGAGCAGTGAAGTCTGACTGCTTGAAGGCTGTGGCATTATACATTAGATGTGGGAGTTGCTGAAATTCCATCGGTACAATTTTCCAATTTGTCTCCAGGGTTTCTTGGTCCCTAATCTGCAAGTATTAGTCTTAGTGCCAGTTTTAATAGATGGCTATGGTCCTCTGGTAAAAGAAAGAAAAAAAAAAAAAAAGGTTAAATTCTGATGTCATATAATAGAAAATAGAAAATGTGAAAAAGGGACCAAAAGAAATTCTGTTCTTGGACTAAAAAGCGTGTGGTTTCTACTATGCAAAGAACATAAAAACATCTTTGATTGCTCAGTTACAACACACCCACCAAAATATGCTGCACACGTGTCTATTGGGCACAGTAGGTATGCCTGGATTTTAAGTCTCTCTCCAAGGCAGCTCAGTGAAATATGGCCCACAGAGACCACACCAGTTTCAGACCACTTTCCCCTACCACATCCCAGGATAGTTTGAAGTAGGCAGCTGTAACCACTCCCATCCTGCCCCTCAGTCCAACGAAGAAGCTATTGAACCTGCGTTTCAAATCCTCTTGAAGGCTATTACTGTCCTGCTAGTGCCTTTTTTGAGAATGGTCAACTTCTGGAGTAGTTTGGCTTAAATGAGAATGCTTCACTTTCTACTCATGCCTGTAGCTGGTGCATGAAGAAGATATAGAGGGGTTTCCCTTTTTGGTGCTAGATGGCTTGTTCTCTCTTCTATTTTCCTGCATTCATTTCACTATGCCTCTTTTACTTTTTGTCTCTGTGGACAAAGGTTTGTACATCAACTCTGGATGTATGGTGACTGTTTGGAAGTACCGATATATTATCTAATTCAAATCACTCTAGAGGCAACTCAAAGACCATCACCCTTGGCCAGCCACCAATCCTATATGTTCTCCATGCAGAGTGAGAATGCCTGGTTCTGCACATGCATTGGGGGAAAACAATTAAAACGGGAATCTTTGCATGATGGTGTGTAAAAACTTGGTCCAGGATGTTTTTCTTGATGACAGTGTGTTGCTGTGGTGTGATATACACACTCTACTTGGCAGTCTTGTTTTGTGTCTGTCTGCCAGTATGTTTTTTTCTGTGTTTTGTGTCTCAAAATATAACCATTGAAATAGAATTGAATGTCCTCCAACTACGTTAATCCTTGTCTTAAATCCAACTAAACTAACAAAAATGAAATCCTGAGTAGCTGAGGCTTGGTGGTGGCCAACTGTTTGGGTCTGGATTATGATATATCGGTATTCTCTAATGCCTCGAATTAAAACTCATTTGCTTGGTTCGGTTCTGAGCTTGAAGAGGTAATGATTGTTGTGAGCTTGATGCGCCGCCCCTTTTGCTTGTCACTCACCCTCTTTTTTGCATAGGCTTAAATCAAGTGATGCTTACAAAAAAGCCTGGGGCAATAATCAGGATGGAGTTGTGGCCAGCCAGCCTGCTCGCGTGGTTGACGAACGGGAGCAGATGGCCATCAGCGGTGGCTTCATCCGCAGGTGAGCCTTGTGCAGCTGGCACTATGGCAGTTGCTTACTTTTGAGTGACAAACCCCTCCAACCTGAGTGGTTCTTAAAACAGCACTGGAAACTTCCCTGGCAGTCCAATGGTGAGGACTCAATGCTTTCACCATCATGCTCTGGGTTCAATCCCTGCTCAGAGAACTAAGAACTCACAAGTTGAGTGGTGCCGCCAAAAAAAGAAAAAAAAACACCTTTTTTTTTTTTTAACTTCTGAATCTCTGTGTTGACTGAGCAGATCTTCTGAGAGCATCTCCTGGGCTCGCTCATTACATGCCAGTGGGCACAAGATGATCTAAGACAGCAGTGCTTCCTTGTCTGGTGGTTGGCTGGGGCCGTGGGTATGAGGCGTCCCTTCTCTTCTACGCGACCTCTCCCCAGGAAAGTCCATGGTTATTGCATGGTGGTGGCAGCACCAAAGGGCAAGTTTCCATATGCAAGCACTTATCAAGCCTTTGCCCACATTTCACTGGACAAAGCCAGCCTCGTGACCACATCCAGCACCAGTGTGACAGTCAACAAATGTTTCACTCCACAACTTTGATCGGACAGAATTTATAAGATTATGCAGAGATGTGGGCAGGGTCAGTAATAAGGAATGGTGAAACATCTATGAACTAGCAATGGCAGGAAGAACCCTAAAGGGACAGGAGAGAACTGTCACCAGAACCCAACAGTAGTTATGGCTATGGGCAGAGGTTGAGATGCCTGGGCTTACTCCATACCAACTGAATCAGAATCAGAATCTCTAGAAGTGAGATCCAGGTGTCAGTAGTTTTTAGAGCCCCTCAGATTTTAACATGAAAAGAAGGCTGAGAACTATGGAACCAGAGCTAAGTCGTAGCTGCTGACAATCATTTATGTAAACTTCTTTTCTACATACGAAACCTGGGAAGTTCCCCTTTAACTTTATCTGGCCTAGATTGCTTTAAAAATCCTACAGGAGCAGTCTACATTGGGATTTACCATGAGGGATGGGTTTCAACCCCTGTGAGCAAGTTTTAGCCCATCGCCATCTGAGGTGGGGAAAACTCAGACATTTTGAAATAAGTATTTACCATTTACAATAAAGAGTTAGTGCTGTATGTGCTCTTGTCCATCAGCTGGGTCAAAAGCAGGTGCCAAGAATGAGAGAGAGTGCAAAAGGTTTATTAGAGAGTAACACTGGGAAGGGGAAGGGGGGAAGTAAGACTGGGGAAGAGCTGTCAGACCATCAGGCCGAGCTGGCAAACAATCGACCAACTCGTTGGGAGTTCCACAGCAAAGTTGCTCATTGGAGGAATTCCATGGTAGGTAGAAATGACTAAGTCTTTGTAAAAAGTCTTGCTTTGTTGGCTGGGGCCACCTTGAGAAGAACATGACCTCAGCTCAAAGGCAGACCTAAAGGAATGAACAATGAGAAGCTGTCAGCTGACCATACTCCTTGCAACTGAGCGATGAGTTCTTTCTTTCTTTTTTAAAAAAAATGAGTTCTTTCTTAAAGACAGTTTGAGCAGTGCATGGATCCATACAGTGCAGGGGGTGAACTGTGGCTATATAGTAACTATTAATAAAAATGATAAATAAATAAATTGCAATTAAAAGTTTTTTTAAGGGAAAAAAAAAGTGCCTTCTTAACTTTCAAGCTGAGTTATGAAAAAAATAGGAACTCCCTTTGGGTAAGGCATTTTGAGAGCCAATTCCTCCCTCCTTACTTAGGCCGAAACAATATTTTATCAGAGTTTTCTTCCTTGAAATCACCTATTCACGATGTCACTAAAAACCACATAGCATTGAAACCTGAGCAAGTAAAAGTCATCTTGAAAAAGTAGCTCCCTTTGGAGTTCTGGGGAGCAAATAGGATTAAGGGGCAGACTGTTATTCTCATTACTCTTCCCATTAATGTTGGTCCCAAATGGAGAAGTAGATGAGTGGAGAAACTCTCTGACTTAGTACAATAGATTTTCTTATAAATTTGAGTCTTGGAAATTTTGATTGACATTTCAGAAAAAAAAAAATAAAGTTTCTAACTGGTTCCACCTTCATTCTCTGACCTGGAATCCTCCCAACTAAAATGATTTTAGCCTTAAAACATGAAAATTGGGATAATCATAAAGGGAGGAAATGATGTGTTGGTAGAATTGAGAGAAGTAGATATATTAATCTGCTTAATATGCCTTCTTTAAAAGTAGAAATTTAAGTGTTCAATAATGCATTTACAAATTATTTTCCTATCTACAAAAGCTAAAATGTTCTCATATTGAACAGAGATTTTAAAAGGATCAGATTGATACCTGGAGATCAATAGGTTTTCACTAAGCTTTGGGTCCTGGGCATTTGAGTTTTTCTTATCTTCTAAAACCTCTTCTTTGATGCCCAGGGTAACAAATGATGCCCGAGAAAATGAAATGGATGAAAACCTGGAGCAGGTGAGCGGCATCATTGGAAACCTCCGTCACATGGCCCTGGATATGGGCAATGAGATTGATACACAGAACCGCCAGATCGACAGGATCATGGAGAAGGTGAGCACGGGGCAGTGAGCAGGTTTCTGCTGCTCATCACCTTCTCTGAAATAACCACCGAGGAGGCATGGAGGGCATAACAAGACCCGCAAACCGTGACTTTGGATTCAGGTGCTGGTAGATAGACATCTTCCCCTTAATTTTCCCAGTCAGAAATACAGCAACAGATAAGTAAATAATAGGGTAGAATTTCCTCTAGCAGATATTCCTCAGGGCCACCTTTACTACGGGCATTGTTCTAAGCCTCAAAAGACATATTAAGATGAGAAAGACACCATCTCCACTCCAAGAAACTCACAGCCTATACAGTGAGCATACAGATGAAAATATAATTTGTCAAGAAAGTTGCACATCAAATGCTAAGTCAGGTTAGATGGGGAAAGATTTCAAGGGTCAGGGGATGGGGAAATCTCACCCACAAAGTTGAATTTGGATCAAGTCTTGAAGGTTGGTGAGCTTGTCAGAGATGGTGTAGGGATAGAATCAGGAAATGGAGGGAAGAACAGTTATTTTAGGTTAGCCCTAAGATGAATAGGAGCTTTGATTTTATAAGTGCGGAAGCTTAAATGATAGTTCAAAAAGGCCCAGATTCCATTTCCATTTCAAGAGTGCACACGTCCAGATCTCAAAGTAGAAAACATAATCCAATGAAATGGAGTTCATATAAGGACACCAGGTGTCACGCTAAGACTGAGCCCCCTAGTGTCAGAAAGAGGGCAGACGGTCAAATGGTAAAACATAGGGTTGGGGCCTTCAGATTAGGAAGGAACAGAAAGCAGCACTGGAAAGCTTTTATAACAAGATTTGGGGCACCCACACCAGATATTCTACACTATGCAAATCTGATACAGTTTCTATGTCTTTGTATTCCATCCCCTCCCTAATCAATAGACTCTAAATATTACTTATAATTTCTTAAGATATCCAAATACCAACAGGGAGAAATAGACGAATTATGAATTTAATGGTAATTGTGCATCTATAATCAATTCTACTTAGCTAATCTTATATGATGTGAGTTTATTCCTTGGAAGATATTGAAATTTTAAGCCTGAACCCCTGAGTTTCTTTTCAACAACTCATTCCACTTTGGTTGGGGGTGGAAGGATGGTTTTTGTGCTCTCTTGAATCATAAGGCTAAATACTCTGTTTCTTGGTATCTGAACATCCTCCACTGACTTAAGAAAGGAATGAGTAGACATAAAGGGAACGCTTTGCCCTATTGTGTTCTATGCACTTTATAAAGATATTTGACTGCATAATATTTTGCCTAATCAATATTGAGATACACAAATGTCAGTGTAGTTGACAAAATACCTGTGCTTTGCCTACTTCACAAGTCATGACATGCTTATTGTTGGTAAGAGCCTTTGATGTGCTAAAGCTTTTAATCTGTGTAGATCAATAGATTTTTAGAACAATATTGAGACTTTCAAAAAGTACTGGAGCCAACAGAAATGGATCTAACCCATTATGGCCCAGAAAAATGAACTAAGAAATAATTGCTGAACCACCTTCCAATAGGAAAATGATTTGGGGGGGGAAAAAAGAAAAGTAGCCATTTTTCTATCAAAGGACCCAATTGACCCACAGATGTAGGGAGATAATGTATCTCTAACTCAATTAGAGTCCTAGAAAGAGAACTTCTACTAAGAAAGAGGGGTCAAATCTTTATTGACAGAGCTGGGCTTTAAGCAAGCAGTTTTCCTGGAAAGGCAGGTGACATCTTAATCTACCACTTCACATTTCTAGGTCTGTTCTTTAGGGGGGAAGTTTTCATTCTGGGCCTAGTTTACCAGAGCCGAGACTTGTGCAGATATAGGGTTTTATCAAAAGTCAGGCAAGAGGATAGGAAATAGCCATTATAATTTATCTCATCCTTGGATGCTGAATTGCTTAAGAAGTGGGGCAAGGGTCTAGTTGCCTTCAAATAACTAGCCTTTTTTTCCTCAA
This sequence comes from Odocoileus virginianus, assembly GCF_023699985.2. NCBI lineage: Eukaryota > Metazoa > Chordata > Mammalia > Artiodactyla > Cervidae > Odocoileus > Odocoileus virginianus. The sequence goes on from NC_069682.1 coordinate 2,832,069, forward strand.
AACAACAATGTGGATATGATTGATATAAAGCCCATTTCAATTCAGCATTGCCCCAAATGATACATGTTACATGATAATTAGTAGACTTCTACCTTCTTTTGCAAGTTCTTACTTCTGATCATAGAAAATGGTGTGCAAAGATCTTCTGCATATCTAGGATTAAAATCATACTGTAGGACTAAAGAGAATCTTCTGTTTCTCCCACATTCTCTCATGACCCAAACAACCACCCTCACCCAAAACCACCAATCATGATCCTTTCTCCTCACTTCAATTAGTAGTAAAGTTTTGGGAATCCAAAATAATGCAGCCTTTAGTACATTCCTATGGACTGTCAAGAAATTACTTTGTCCCTTTAAAAACCCTATTTTTTCTGATTTAGGGTATTTATAAATAGGTAATCTTCTAAGGTTGAAATTGTATGATTCTTTTAGAAATCTATTAAAATGGGGCAAGTTTCTGTCATGTCTTTATGGTAACTGTTGCTAAGGAATAATGTTCAAACTTGGATTTAAAATTGTCAGTGCAAGATGCGATGCACACATTAAAATAGGTTAAAAGTAAAGCTGAAGATTGAGCATTGCTCACATTCTCCCATCAGTATGGAAGCATGGTGTTTGAAAACTAAGATCTTGAGTTCCAGCAAGGCTTTCCTGCTCACCAGCCTCATGACCTGGTTCCTCATCTGATCCTGGAGTGGGTTGCTATTTCCTTCACCAGGGGAAAGATAATAAGAGAACAGTTAAAATCTGGTATCAGAACAGGCTGTCATGTAAGTTAGAGATATCCTCTTCTGGAAGTCTGAGCTGTGCTCTAAAAGCTACTTGCCATGGTCTGGAGTTGAGATTTCAGAGTGTTCAGAAGCATGAACAGCCCCTAAACAGCCCTTCTACCTCTTTCACTGGTTCTTTGCATCAGCATCCTGGTTTCCTCACAAAGGCAAGTTATGTAGTGTATCTTGAGTGTATTAGCGAGTTTAGGATTCTCTAAATAGAAATGTGAAAACAGAGATGGGATATATTGCATAAATATGTCCTACAGGATATAAATAGAGTAAACACAGATGCATTCTCCAAATACCAGGAAGACAACTAAAAGAAGATTATCTCAGGATTTTTTTCCTAAAAGCACATATGTTATATAATATAATAAAGATTTGGCTCCTTTGGTGTCAGGTATTATATGTACTGGAATTTTGATATGCTCCAGAAAGAATTGAGGTGGACAACACAGATGCTCATTGACGATACGTCTGTTCTAGCTCCTCCCAGATTCTTTGAGGGTATCCAAAGAGTAGCCTCATGCTCTACTTCAAAACACCCTCTTGTACCATCACATGAAGACTCACCAGTGCCTTCGTAATGCAAGAAATCCTAGAATGTTTGCCTTCAGAAATGCTGTCTGTTTTTAAATGTATGTTTTTTCCTTATTTGAGCAGTTCTCAAAGTTAAGTCTGGAAAAATAATCAGCATAATCCAATCTTAAGGAACATTTCACATTGATCTGAGCTTCTAATTTTCCTTTGGATCAAAGTGTTATTATTTCTGATAGGATTTGTAGCTAAAGAGGGAATACTAAAGCCCTTCGGGAAAACTGGAGAGAAATACCCATTTTCCAAATTACAAACCTCAAGGTCAAAATTATGAGTCTATAGATCAAAGCCATCAAGGAAAATTACTGTTCTGCCTTATCTGTTTTGAAGTCAACTCTTAACTATCCAAACAGATGGTAAGGAGCTATTGCCAGATAATTCAAAGTTATGAACAGTCTAGAAATATTTTTCTTTCATTTGGCAAATCTCTATTTGAATAGTGATAACTCTAGTGTCCCGGGAATTCACAACTAAACTGGATAAAGAAGACACAACTTGGTGGAGATTACAAAGCACCAAGCACAGTTGTTGATGTGAAATCAGTAATCACTGGCTAAGTGCTGGTTGATATAAAAACAGCCCAGTTTCCCTACACTGCCTCTCAGTTCCCTTCCCCTCTTCCCAGGCTGGAGAGAGACAAACAACACTGCCAACCACAATAGAGCAAAAACAACAGCCAGGAAGGAATTTTTGTCTTCTCTTCTGCTTGCTGGCTCATATGTTCCTCAGTGATGTTAGGAATAGTTCATTTTCTGAAGGTTAAAAGTATATCCAGGTAGTAGCCCTGGGTTTCATGATGCATGTAGAGCAAAAGAGAACTCACGCAGTGAGGCAGTCAGTCAAAATACAAAATGATAGTAAGTGTGTCTCTGTTAAAACAAGCCAGTTATCAAGCTCACAGGAGTAAGTCTTCAGAAATGGGACTATAAGATATTTAATATTGCAAAGGCAAACCACATTTTCACCCAACAGCAGTAATTGTAAGATAAGATATATTGATCACTTCATTTTTGCAAAACATTATTCCAAGACCATTATGTGTAGCAACTCATTTCATCCTCATAGCAAACCTAAGTAGTAAAATGCTAACAGTGATTACCGTGTGGACTCTGACGCCAGGCCTTCTGACTCTGGTTTCCCCATTTATTAGTGCTGTGACATTAGACAAAATTGCCTAAATCCTCTCTGCTTAGTTTCCTCACTTGGAAAAAGGAGCTGGTAACAGTATATACCTCAGTGTTGATATCTATCTTGATGTTGTCCAAGTTGAATGAGTGGAACATAGTAGTGGAACTGTGCTCGCCAGCAGTGTTCTTTACTGCCCCCAGCTTACAGCGCAGAAAGCCGAGGCCCCAAAATGTTAAGTAACCTGGCCAAAGTGACGCTAGGAACTGTGCAAATAGCAGGAATTCAACTCAGTTTAACAGATGTGAGTGTCTTCCATAGAAGTCATTGGGTGTCATTCCAGAAGAGAAAGAGAAATGATATGTCTGTCCTCCAAAGAACAGTCTGTGGTAGCGAAAACAGTCATGAGAACTAGGTCATGAGGTCAAACTTCTATGATCATGCTCAAGTCCAGCCAGTGGTTCTGGGAACACAGAAGAAGGGATGGGTCATTCTGATAAAAAGGAAAGTTTCAAGATGCCTTCACCCAATAGGAGGCATTTGAACTGGACCCTGAAGGGGTCCAATAGCATTTTAATGGGTAAACTGAGTTGTTTTTCTTCCCCCTTTTTCCAGGCTGATTCCAACAAAACCAGAATTGATGAGGCCAACCAACGTGCAACAAAGATGCTGGGGAGTGGTTAAATGGCCCATCTGTGTCTTCTTCCAAATGCTGTTGGGCAAGATTAGCACCTTCATGCTTTTCTCATGGTATAACCTAGTAGGTCTGCACACAGGCACACACCACCCTCCCCATTGTGAATGTCTTGTGTCGTCCATCAGCCCAACGATACTGTGTGTCTTCTGTTTTTCCTGGGTCTCTTTCTTTCCGAAGGCTGTATATAGTGGTCATTTGGTGGCTCTAACACTTTATGTAAGATGTCTCGGGTTTCATTTTACCTTTTCTCTTTTCAGTGGTGTTTGCCGAATGACAACAATTTAGGAATGCTCAATGTGCTGTTGATTCTTTCAATCCACAGTATTGTTCTTGTAAAACTGTGACATTCCACAGAGCTGCTGCCGCGGTCCTTTCTTCAGGCATCAGGCTCTGAAACTCAAAACCCGCTGTCTTTGCTCCTCATGGCTGGTGTCTGTCTTTATGATTTCATGATTAGACAACGTGGAATCACATAACAGGCATTGCACTCAAAGTGATGTGATTTATGCACTTATGCATGAGAACTAAATAGATTTTTAGATTCCTACTTAAACAAAATCTTTCCATGACAGTAGCATACTGATGAGAAAACACACACACAACAACAGCAACAACAGAAAACAGCAACAAAGCATGCTCAATATTGAGGCACTGTCGAGATTAAGTTATACCAGCAAAACTGCAGTGGTGTCACTTTCTTTCTGTCAATATTTAAACTTATCAACCATAATCATCCTTTTTTAAAAAAAAATAATTTTAAAAAAAGATGGGTTTGACATACTCACCATTTAATCATTTCCAGCAAAACACACGTTTGACCGAAATTATGTCCAATGGATGTAATATAGAGTTTGTTTGCTGCTTTTGAAGACTGTGTTTTGGAGAAAGCAACCTTGCTGTGAAACAGTGTGGAGATGTAAATTTTATAAGGCTGACTCTTATTAATCACTATTTCCCCTGTGGTTTGTTATCAGTACAATTCTCTGTTGCTTAATCTAGAGCTATGCACACCAAATTGCTGAGATATTTAGTAGCTGATAAAGAAACCTTTAAAAAAATAATGTAAATGAATGAAATATAGATTAAACTATGAGATAAATATCATTACGGCATGTAATATTAAATTCCTTCTGTCTCCTCTGTCAGTTTGTGATGTGATTGACATTTTGTAGCTAGTTTAAAATTATTAAAACTTATAGACCCCAGATGTCTGCTTCAATTTCTTCGTGGACCCTGTCTGAGTTTGTACTCACATGAGAAGAAGAAATCTGGCTACAGTCCCATCACTCCTAAGAAGTCAGTCCTGCCTGGTAAGGACACCATATGGGAAAAGCAAAGGTGTCCCTTCTACACATGATCCAATGGCAATTGAAACGTGGCTTGATTTTTATAATCTGTTTCACAAATTCTTATGCATAGATTCAGTGTTGGCCATGGGGGGAATGTAATTCAACCAGAAGGCACGAAGGAAAAAAAAAAATCCATAGAAAAAATCTGTACTCAGACTTGGCTGTACAGGGATTGAGGTATATTAGGTGTCAATCAACTCTCATCTTCCTTCTCTCCAGTATCACCCCCCCAAACTGAGCCCGCCACGACCACCACCACTGCTGCCTCCGCTTTATTTAACAGCTTCATTGGTATATCATAAAATTCACCCATTTAAAACGTATAATCCAGTGTGAAAGTGAAAGTGCTAGTTGCTCAGTCGTGTCTGACTCTTGGCCACCCCATGGACTGTAGCCCGCCAGGCTCCTCTGTCCATGGGATTCTCCAGACAAGAATACTGGAGTGGTTTGCCATTTCCTTCTCCAGGGGATCTCCCCAATCCAGGGATCAAACTTGGGTTTCCTACATTGCAGACAGATTCTTTACCATCTGATCCATCAGGGAAGCCAATATATTCAATATTTGTGTAATCCAATAGTTTTTAGCATATTCACAGTTGTGCAATCTAATTTTAGAAAATTTTTATCATCCCCCAAAGAAACTCCATACCTATGAGTAGTCATTCCCATTTCGCTTCCCTCAGCCATAGGCAACCACTGATTTAAGTTCTGTCTATAGATTTGCCTATTCTGAACATTTCCTATAAATGGAATGGTACAATATGTGGTCCTTTGTGACTGGCTTCTTTTATTCAGCGTCATGTTTTCAAGATTTCGTCCATGTTGTAGCATGTATCAGAGTTTTCCTTTTTAAGGCCAAATAAGATCTATTGTATGGAAAACATTTGTTTATCCATTCATCCATTGCTGGACATTTGCGTTGTTTTTACTTTTGGACTCTTATCAGTTATGAGGCTCTGAACATTCATGCTCAGGTTTTTGTGCAGACATGTGTTTTCAATTCTTTTGATGTCACCACTCTTACTGCCATTACTGTCTCTGCCACCGTCACCTCCATCATAACCTGTACCCTTCTAGCTCCGCGTCCACCACTGCTTTCACTACCAGCACCTTGACCTCGCTGCTACCTCGCACCTCTGAACCATCCTAGCTAGCACCTCCCTTCCCACCGCTCCCTCCCCAGTCACCGCAGCCCTTGCCTCCTCCTCCGCCGCCGCTGTCACCAGCACCACCGCCATCTCCTCACTTCTGCCACCTCCACTGCTTCCCCTCCTACCCCGCAGAGACGATGCTGGTGAATTCGTCCTGATCACCTTGGTTGGCTGCCAGGTCATTTCACCAGGAATTCCGGAGGTTAGGTGAGAGCAGTTCAGAAGTAAAACCAGTGATGACGAACTCGTCATCCTCAGGAAATATTTGCAGTTCTTTGGCTTCTCCCCAAGTCTTAGAACAGGTTCTAGGGATACCCAGATGCTCAGGGAAGTTATTCTAAGGACCAACTCTAGCAACACATTTATGCCTTAAAATTAGGTGGTAGAGAGGATGCTCAAAGATGCAGAAAATAAACATACCATGTATGTCAAAGCAGCTAAGGGGTTGATGTATGGGCTGTGTTAGAAAATTCTTTTCCCAACTCTGTTCTTAGTGAAGTGAGTGCATTTCCACATCATTTGAATAATTAAAATGTCATAGGGGATACATGAAGAGTAGGACATGGGCATTCTGCTTTAAGGTCCAACACATAATTCATTCTGAATCGTATTTCCTTGGATAATTGAGCTTGTCTAGCCTCAGCTCTAATGCAGTCAGGTCCTTTTGGCTAAAGGAAGACATATTCCCCAGGGATGAATCAGATCTGGGTAATGCACCAACTCAGGAAGTATCCTAGAAATACAATTATTGGGGCAAGGCAGAATACCGCAAGGCCTAAATCCTCTACAAAAACACTAGAAGGGATAAAGGTGGTCCTGGTCCTAGTGACAGAGCCCTTTCCCCTTGTCTGCCTCTCTCTTCTGGTTCTCCATCCACACAGGCCTCTGCTCTGACCACCTCGCCGCAGGCTTTATGGCACTCTTTTGTCAGCCCGCTGACAGCTACACTAGAAACTGAGAAAAAGGGACGAAAATTCATACTTCTGATCAGCTAATACATGCCAGGTGCTGTGTGAAGTGCCTCGTTTATGATGACTCATTAAACTCTCTTAAAAATTCTGTAACCTTGACACTGTTAGCCCCATTTTACAGAAGAAATTAATACATTACCTGAACCAGATTTACTTTGTTAAAGCTAATACGTGATGTAGGCATGATTCTAGCCGATGTGTGCCTCCAAAGCTGTAGACAGGCCTAGAAGATAATCCTTCCCAAGTGGCTCAGTGCTAAAGAATCCACCCACCAATGCAAGAGACATAGGAGACGTGGGTTCGATCCCTGGGTTGGGAAGAGCCCCTGTAAGAGGGCATGGCAGCCCACTCCAGTATTCTTGCCTGGAGAGTCCCATGGACAGAGGAGCCTGGCGGGCTACAGTCCACGGGGTCACACAGAGTGGGACACAACTGAAGCGATTGAGTACACACACACACACACATTCAAGCTGGAGGGTTTATCTGCTCAGATAAGTCAACCACTAAATATGAAGTATATCCGATGATAAGTGTGCCAGAGAAGTGTAAAACACTGAAGGAGATAAAGAGTGCAGGAGGTGGGAGAAAAGATGCTATTTTTAAAAAAATGATAACTATAGTCAACTGCAGGTCAGCTGGGTGAATTGGCAGCTGTCTGCTGAGGCTGCTTTCCTTTTCTCTCTGTGGTCTCTCATTTCTCCACATCAATCAGGATTTGCTCCCATGGCAAAATCAGATAAGTCCAAGAAACACAGTTCAGTTCAGTCACTCAGTCATGTCTGACTCTTTGAGACCCCATGGACTGCAGCATGCCAGGCCTCCCTGTCCATCACCAACTCCCGGAGTTTACTCAAACTCATGTCCATTGAGTCAGTGATGCTATCCAGCCATCTCATCCTCTGTTGTCCCCTTCTCCTGCCTTCAATCTTTCCTAGCATCAGGGTCTTTTTCTAATGAGTCAGTTCTTCATATCAGGTGCCCAAAGTATTGGAGGTTCAGCATCAGTCCTTCCAATGAATATTCAGGACTGATCTCCTTTAGGATGGACTGGTTGGATCTCCTTGCAGTCCAAGGGACTCTCAAGAGTCTTCTCCAACACCACAGCTCAAAAGCATCAATTCTTCAGTGCTCAGCTTTCTTTAGAGTCTAACTCTCACATCCATCCATGACTACTGGAAAAACCATAGCCTTGACTAAATGGACCTTTGTTGGCAAAGTAATGTCTCTGCTTTTTAGTATGCTGTCTAGGTCAGTCATAGCTTTTCTTCCAAGGAGTAAGCATCTTTTAATTTCATGACTGCAGTCACCATCTGCAGTGATTTTGGAGCCCAAAAACATATAGTCTGTCACTGTTTCCATTCTTTCCCCATCTATTTGCCGTGAAGTGATGGGACCGGATGCCATGACCTTCATTTTCTGAATGTTGAGCTTTAAGCCAACTTTTTCACTCTCCTCTTTCACTTTCATCAAGAGGCTCTTTAGTTCTTCCCTTTCTGCCATAGGGGCTTCCCTGGTGGCTCAGATGGTAAAGTGTCTGCCTGCAATGCAAGAGACCCAGGTTCGATCCCTGGGTCAGGAAGATCCCCTGGAGAAGGGAATGGCAACCCACTCCAGTACTCTTGCCTGGAAAATTCCATGGACAGAGGGGCCTGGTAGGCTACAGTCCATGGGGTCGCAAAGAGTCGGACACGACTGAGTGACTTCACTTTCACTTTTTCTTTTTCTGCCATAAGGGTGGTGTCATCTGCATATCTGAGGTTATTGATATTTCTCCCAGCAATCTTGATTCCAGCTTGTGCTTCATCCAGCCCAGCATTTCTCATGATGTACTCTGCATATAAGCAGGGTGACAATATATAGCGCTGACTACTCCTTTCCCAAATTGGAACCAGTCTGTTGCTCCATGTCCAGTTCTAACTGTTGCTTCCTGACATGCATAGAGATTTCTCAGGAGACAGATCAGGTGGTCTGGTATTCCCATCTCTTGAAGAATTTTCCACAGTTTGTTGTGATCCACACAGTCAAAGACTTTGGCATAGTCAATAAAGCAGAAGTAGTTGTTTTCCTGGAACTCTCCTGCTTTTTGATGACCCAATGGATGCTGGCAATTTGATCTCTGGCTCCTCTGCGTTTTCTAAAACCAGCTTGAACATCTGAAAGTTCACAGTTCACATACTGTTGAAGCCTGGTTTGGAGAATTTTGAGCTTTACTTTGCTAGTGTGTGAGATGAGTGCAATTGTGTGGTAGTTTGAACATTCTTTGGCATTGCCTTTCTTTGGGATTGAGATGAAAACTGACCTTTTCCAGTCCTGTGGCCACTGCTGAGCTTTCCAAATTTGCTGGCGTATTGAGTGCAGCACTTTCACAGCATCATTTTTAGGATTTGAAATAGCTCAACTGGAATTCCATCGCCTCAACTAGCTTTGTTCCTCATGATGCTTCCTAAGGCCCACTTGACTTTGCATTCCAGGATGTCTGGCTCTAGGTGAGTGATCACACCATCATGATAATCTGGGTTGTGAAGATCTTTTTTGTACAGTTCTCCTGTGTATTCTTGTCATCTCTTCTTAATAGCTTCTGCTTCTGTTAGGTGCATACTATTTCTGTCCTTTATTGTGCTCATCTTTACATGAAGTGTTCCCTTGGTATCTCTAATTTTCTTGAAGAGATCTCTAGTCTTTCCCATTCTATTGTTTTCCTTTAAGAAAAAGGGCAGAAGCAGGCAAAATCTCTTGAGATCTAGGCTCATTGCTTCTACTTTGTATTAGCCAAAGCAAGTGACAAGACCAATTCAGATTCAAGAGATAGGGAAATACATTTCTTATTAGGAAAAGGTTAAAGTCACACTGCAAAGGGTGTGGATACAGAGAGAAGCGAACACGGCTGTCTTGGCCATCTATGACGTGTATGGAATTTTCCTTTCCTCCGCTGTATCCTTACTCTCACAGAGAAACAGAAGTTCAGGGCAGACCCTCTGTGTAACTTAGGGTAGGTCCATGCAGTATTCCTCCCCTTTAGTGGTAGTAGTAGTGTAAGTCGCTCAGTCGTATCCAACTCTGTGTGACCCCACGGACTGGCCTGCCAGGGTCCTCTGTCCGTGGGATTCTCCAGGCAAGAGTACTGGAGTGGGTTGCCATTCCCTTCTTCAGAGTATCGTCCTAACCAGGGATCGAACCCGGGTCTCCTGCTTGCAGGCAGATTCTTTCCCGTCTGAGCTACAGGGAAGTCCCATTTTTCCCCTCTAGTCATATTAAAAAATAATAATAATAATAACGGAGGACTCAGCATGCAGCTGCCCAAGGGAAGATTTGAGAACCCAGAGCAGAGTGACTCTAGTTCCAAGCACTGATGACAGGATGTGGCAGCCAGTCGGTAAGACTGACCTTAATCCCGAAATAATGAAACTAATCCCTCCTATTCAAAGCAATAGGGTTTCAGCACCGTCATTAACCCCTACACACCAGAACTGGAAAGAAAACACTTTAAAATGTTCAAAATAGAACTGGATCCTTGGCCAGCACCTGGCAAATACCCTTATTCTAGAAACTTCTGTGGTTTTTCCTGTCATCTTTTATTTGTTGCTATTTTGTGAGAATTTACACCGAAATTTCTCAGGAGGATGGTGTTTTCTTTAATTTTCCTTTCCTCCCAGTCTTTTCTGTACAAAAATATACTCTTCTCTTTGCTAAGAGGATAAAAAAGACTGATTACTCAGGGATGAAAAAGAAATTATGTGTGTCAGAGACAGCTTAAGTACACACAAGATGTATCCTGGGTGTCTAGGGGAGTGGGGGTGTGGGAGGTGACTGCTGTCTTCCAAGACACTGTCTTACTTCTTTAAGGGAACTGTGACAACCACCAGTTCAGGAAAGATGAGGCAAGTGCTAAGCATATGTTTTTAGACTTTCAGAGGCTGGGGTAGAAAAAGCCCAAGAGACCTAAACCCATATCTTCATTTGCTATTAAAGGCAAAACTCCTGCCTAAACCAATGAGATTCTCCAGGAGGCTAAGCTTTTATCTGTCTCCACTGAAAAATCCACTTTATCTTCGATACTTGTCAATTTGACCATGGCAATGGTCCACCAGAATTCCTAGCCTCCAGAATTTCATTTCTGCACCTTAAATATGGAGAAACTGCTCAGCTCTGAGAACAACGGTCAAGATATCCCTACCAACTATCTCATTATAATTATTATTCCAGAGCAGTGATTTCAAACCAAGAAGAAACACGAAGTGCCTTGGAAATGCTTTCCCCCAAACTCTAGGGGCTGAATCAGGGGCATTCCAGGCTGATTCCTCAGAAAACAAAGCTGAGATTGATGCAGAAGTCTAAGTAGTTTATCTGGGAGTGTGCTTCGAGAGAGCAGGAAAAAGGGATAGGAGAGTGAATAGCAAAGAAAGGGAAGCAAATGCCAGAAAGCATACCAACTAGCCAAGTACAGGCACCTGGATGTTTGATTTCCATGGGGAAGCTGAGAAGCCCTGTGAAATGCACATCAGGGCCATCTTCTTAGGGCAAGCAGGAGAGATTTGCCCATCAGCTTTCATCTCCCTTTGGTCAAGGGTAGCCACAGGGCAGAGCATCAACTCCCTTGTACTTCTTAGTGATGCTCTTGAATGTCAAGAGGTTCTTTTCAAGGATGTCCCACACTAGAGGGTCAAAGAATTCCAGGCAGAAGTGAGAGGTGGGGTTGAGGTGGGTACCGTCTGTCCTTGTGTGAAACTGGTTGAAACCTGCATGACATTGGTCACCACTTCCGTGGCTGTGGTGAGAGAATTGGAAGGTATGTTTAAGAAGCATCTGATGTGTATTGCATACAGTTCTGTGTGTTGCATACTGCTCAGTTCTAGGGGTCTTCTTCACATCATAGCAGCAGCTCCCTATTTCCCTGCTTTATAATTAAGGTCACAAGTGAGATTTTGTTTGAAAAAGCTTCCTCTGCTAAAAAAAAAATGCAAAGATAATATAAGATGATGTCTTTAAAGCTCCTGTTTTACTATAATTTGGAGGACCAACAGAAATAGTTTGGAGGACCAAACTGAAGAATAAATGGGGGAAAAAATGAAGTTCTAAATATTGGTAGTGGATCAAAGGTTTTGGATGGCAGCAGAAAAGTAATAAGGAAGGCTTGTTTTTGAGTCCTGAAGACCCAAAGACAAAGGGCCAGGAAGCTTAGCATGAGGAGGGAGATAAGGAAAAGTGACACCAAAGAAGATAAAGCTGAGTGATTCTGGCAAAATGACAGCAGAGAAGAAATTGAGGGGGTGGGGACAGAGAATGATGTAACTAGTCAAAAGGGAACAAGAAAGAAATACGAAAGAGAAATTTTAGGCAATACTATTACCTGAAGGATTAGAGGACAGGGGCTGATTATAGACTCGGGTCCCTGTTGCCACTTCTCTCTCATCTTCTGAAAATAACCTCACCCGCAGTCCTTGGTCTTTCTCCACCTTTATGCTCACAGCCATCAGTGTGACCTTGAATATAAGCTTCTACACTGCAAAGCGGCTTTCATCCTCAGTCTCACCTAATATCACTCCAAAGCAGAGAAAAATTTATCTCTGACCCAAAACTTTACACGTCATTGTCTTATGTTCTTACATATCTGCTCATGCCCTTCAAATTCATCTAAACTTTTAGCTGCTCCTCCTTTGTTCTTTCTCAGTAAGTTCAACTTCCTAATGTCACCAAGATGCTTGGTATACAATGCTCTCCACTCTTGTGTTAATATCTATAATTTCCTGCCCTTCTCTGATAATGAAGCCCAAACTCTGGATAATACAGTTCTCTGCCTGGTCTCGCTTGTATGAAGTCCTTGGGAACACAACGTAAAACCATACAAATTCCTGGACTGGTGCCAATGAAAACAAATGATCCTGCTAGAACTCTCATGCACGCAGGTGGCAGTGTCAATTGGTACAACCACTCTAGAAAACAGTTTGGCAGTATATTTGGTCCTCCATATCCAGGATTCTGCATTTGCAGATTCAACCAAACACAAATCTCTCAGTAAGGGACTTGAGCACCCACAGATTTTGGTATCCCATGGTCCTGAAACAAATCCACTGGGAATAAAGAGGAACAACCATATTTACAAAAGTTAAACATAAGCAAACACAGGAAAACACTATGATTTAGTCATTCCATTCCTAGATATCTACCCATCAGATATGTACTGTACCTTCATTGATCAAAAACATGTACCAGAATATTCATAACAAAAGTATTCACTATAGACCCAAAGTGGGATTTACCCAAATGCCCATCAACTGTAGAATGAAGGAATCTATTATGGTTGTTTACACATGGAATTCTTACAGCAATAGGAATGTACAAACTACTGATACAACTACATGCTAAAGTAATATGCGTGGACCTTACTAATTCAATGCAGGATGAAAGAAGCCAAGTATAGAGAACATTTTTATTAAAAACATGTTATTGAAGTATATTAGATTTACAAAGTTGTGTTAGTTTCAGATGTTATTTCAAGTGTACTGCAAAGTGATTCATTTATATGAATCAAAATATATATTTATATAAATATATATTATGTATTTTTTTCAGATACTTCTCATTACAGGTTATCATAAGATAGCCTATCTTGAATACAGCTCCTGTGCCATACTGTAGGTCTTTGTTGTTTATTTTATATATAGTAGAATATATACGTTAATCCCAAATTCCCAATTTATCCCTCCTCCCTCTTTCCCTTTGCTAACCATACGCTTCTTTTCTGTCTGAAGAACACTTTACTTGAGTTTATGTATATAAATTTTAAAAACAAAAAAAATCAATCCACAGAGTTCAAATTTGGAATAGTAATTACCCTTGGGGTGAAGGGTTAATAACTTAACCAGGACACAGGGAAGTTTCTAGGGCATTAATAATGTCCTGTGTCTTGATATCAATGCTGGTTACATGCGTGATTCAGTTTGCACAAATTCACTGAGCTGTACATGATATGTGTGCAATTTGGGGGACGTATTTTATATACCTCAACAAGAAGTCTCAAAACAGTTATAAAAACAACAAAATGCAGTCCCCAAATGCATCTGGCTCTTCCTCCAGCTGTAAGGGTCTTTCAAATATAAATGAACACCTTCTGGCCTACCCTTTTCCTTTCCTTTTTACTATCATGATTTTACCTTTTATTATAAGACAAAAACTGAAGTTTCAGAAGGAGCATAGTTATGAGCTCTGTGGAAGTTCCTCTTCTGTCTGTTGTTATTGCTCTCTCATAATGTTGCTGCAAGAAAAGGAAAGAGACACCCATTTGAATGCAGAGTTCCAAAGAATAGCAAGGAGATAAGAAAGCCTTCCTAAGTGGACAACGCAAAGAAATAGAGGAAAACATTAGAATGGGAAAGACTAGAGATTTCTTTAAGAAAATTAGAGATACCAAGGGACCATTTTATGCAAAGATGGACTCAATAAAGGACAGAAAAGGTAAGGACCTAACAGAAGCAAAAGATATTAAGAAGAGATGGCAAGAATGCACAGAACTATACAAAAAGATCATCACAATCCAGATAATCATGATGGTATGATCACTCACCTAGAGCCAGACATCCTGGAATTTGAAGTCAGGTGGGCCTTAGGAAGCATCACTATGAACAAAGCTAGTGGAGGTGATGAAATTCCAGCTGAGCTATTGCAAATCCTAAAAGATGATGCTGTGAAAGTGCTGTGTTCAATATGCCAGCAAATTTGGAAAACTCAGCAGTGGCCACAGGGCTGGAAAAGGTCAGATTTCATTCCAATTCCAAAGAAGGGCAGTGCCAAAGAATTTCAAACTGCTGTACAATTGCACTCATTTCACATGCTAGCAAGGTAATGCTCAAAATCCTCCAAGCCAGGCTTCAACAGTACGAGAACTGAGAACTTACAGGTGTTTAAGATGGATTTAGAAAAGGCAGAGGAACCAGAGATCAAATTGCCAACATCCACTGAATCATCGAAAAAGCGAGAGAGTTCCAGAAAAATATCTAATTCTGCTGCACTGTCTTTGTTAAAGCCTTAGACTGTGTGGACCACAGCAAACTGTGGAAAATTCTTCAAGAGATGGGAATACCAGACAATCTGATCTGCCTCCTGAGAAACCTGTGTGCAGGTCAAGAAACAACAATTAGAACCAGACATGGAACAGTGGACTGGCTCAAAATTGGAAAAGGAGTACATCAAGGCTGTATGTTGTCACCCTACTTATTTAACTTATATGCAGAGTACATCATGTGAAACGTTGGGCTGGATGAAGTACAAGCTGGAATCAAGATTTCGGGGAGAAATATCAATAACCTCAGATGTGCAGATGACACCACCCTTATGGCAGAAAGTGAAGAGGAACTAAAGCGACCCCTGATGAAGGTGAAAAAGGTGAGTGAAAAAGCTGGCTTAAAACCCAACATTGAAAAAATTAAGGTCTTGTCATCCAGTCCCATTACTTTATGGCAAATAGACAGGAAAACAATGAGAACTGTGACAGACTTTATTTTTTGGGGCTCCAAAATTACTGCTGACAGTGACTTCAGCCATGAAATTAAAAGGCGCTTTCTCCTTGGAAGAAAAGTTACGATGAACACAGACAGTGTATTAAAAAGAAGAGACATTACTTTACTGAAAAAGATCCGTATAGTCACAGCTATAGTCATGTATAGAGAGAGTTGGACCATAAACAAGACTGAGTGCTGAAGAATTGATGCTTTTGAACTGTGGTATTGGAGAAGACTCTTGACAGTCCCTTGGACTGAAAGGAGATCAAACCAGTCACTCCTAAAGGAAATCAACCCTGAATATTCATTGGAAGGACTGATGCTGAGGCTGAAGTTCCGATACTTTGGCTACCTGATGAGAAGAGTTGACTCATTGGAAAAGGCCCTGATGCTGGGAAAGATTAAAGGCAGGAGGAGAATGGATGACAGAGGATGGCATCATCAACTCAACAGACATGAGTTTGAGCAACCTCCAGGAGGTGGTGAACCACAGGGAAGCCTGGTGCCCTGTAGTCCACGGGGTCTCAAAGAGTCGGACACGGCCGAGCGGCTAAACTGAAGGTTACTGCCGGGGACCAACCTGCATCTCGACCCTTCAGCTTCTGCCCTCATCACTTGGTGCTTCGTTCTCTAAGTCTTTTTAGTAAGATTCCCAAAACAGGGGATCTATTTACCTTCTCTCTTATGTTTACAACAAGTAGCACCATGGGTTGCTAACTCATCTACATTTGAATTGGTTGAGCTAAGTCACATGCTTGCTCTTGCTCCACTTAGCCATTACTGGGGAGTTAGATCACATGATGCAAACACGGCCACCTAGGTGGCAGGAGCTTTAAGGAAAGAGGGTGCAGTGCAGTGAGTACCTATTTCTATCTATGAAAGTGGGAGTGAAGTCGCTCAGTCGTGTCCGACTCTGCGACCCCATGGACTGTAGTCTACCAGGCTCCTCCGTTCATGGGATTTTCCAGGCAAGAGTGCTGGAGTGGGTTGCCATTTCCTTCTCCAGGAGATCTTCCCTGACCCAGGGATTGAACCCGGGTCTCCCACATTGTAGGCAGATGCTTTACCATCTGAGCCACCAGGGAAGTCCCAATTTATTTTTATATCTATAAATTCACCTTAAATCTTTAGTCTAAAAGATTTATTTTTTAATTTAGATTCTCCCAAAACAGAGTCTGAGTCAGGGACTTGGGAGGTCATCCCAATGAGCAGGACTGAGGGATCTGGTAAGGAAGAAAAGCCGATACAAGCATGTGTTGTCAACATCACCGCTCTCAACAATGGAGCTCAGTCCCATGGGCACCTCTGAAAAGTTTACAGAATGCCTCTCAGAATCCTCCACTCTAAAAGAGGAGAGGCAGTAGCACTGTTTTTTCTTTTCTTTTCTTCCTACTTTACTGAGATATAATTAGCATACAACATTTTGTAAGTTTAAGTGTACAAGGTGATATTTGATATTGCAAACTGATTATCACAATGAAGTTAATTAACACATCCATCATCTCACGTAATTATAATTTTGTGTGTGTGTAAGAACATTTAAAATTTACTTTCTTAGCAACTTTCAAACATATATGCAGTATTATTAACTATAGTCACCATGCTGAATATTATATCCCCAGAATATATTCATTTTATAACTGGCAAGATGGACCCTTTGACCAGACCTCCTGATTACCCTCACCTGGATCTCCTGACAACCACTATTCTGTTCTCTGTTTCTGTGAATTCAGCTTTTTTCAGGTCCCACATATAAATGAGATCACATAGTATTTGTCTTCTCCTATCTGGCTTATTTCGTCTAACATAATGCCCTCAAAGTTTAGTCATGTTGTCACAATTAGCACGATTTTCTTCTTTTTATAGCTGAATAATATTCCATTATGCATAAATACATTTTTTAATGTAGTCATCTGCTGATGGATACTTAGGATTTTTTCCATGTCTTGAATTATGAATAATGCAAGCAGAAGCCTTTAATTCATTAGTTCACATTCACATGGGTGTGATTGATTCCCCCACAGAGGTGTTAATTCCCCAATCCTTCTAAGATTGCTTGTACTGAGCAAGCTCTCACTGGTGAACACGGCATTGGAAAAGCCCTGGACAGAAGGGAATACTCCAAGTAGAAACTAGAGGCAAGATAATGCCTGCTCGAAAAGACCATACAGGACTATCGACCCAGCCATGGCTGCAGTCAAAGTTGAGGCCAAGAGACCATGGATGGATCTTCTACTAAGGAATAGTTAACAACCATTGTTGTCTCCATTTTGTTGCCTACTCTCTGCAGTATAACTGTGACCCTTCCTGAACTCAACTCTTGGGCAGGAACACCATGAAATTCAGCCTAGTTTCTGGATACAAAACCAAGAAAAAAAACTCTGCAATGCTCCAGCCTCTCTGGAATATTTGATACTTTTGACCTCTGACTTCAAAACTCAATTTTTTCTGTTTTAAGAAACCACATTCTTCTGAACCTTCTCAGTCTCCTTTCTCTTTTCTCAGTGTCTGAATGTTCTCTTCCTCTGCCCATCTTTTAGGAGTTGATGTTTCCCTAATGTGCTAAATTTGGTTCGCTTCTCACTCTACATAAAGCCAACTTTCCCTGTAAAACCTTCAGCTACAGCCTCCAGGCAGATGTTTAAAACTAGATGTTTAAAACTGGGGCTTCTCTTCTGAAGCTCCAAATCACATATCTGCCTGCCTACTAAACACCTCCTCCCAGCTCACCCACAGACATTTCAAATTTGTCATGACCCACAATGAAATGCTTGCCACTCCCCCTTACAAAGTTTTCTTCCTTGGGACTGAAGCCAGGTACCACTCACTCCCTCATTAAATCTGTTGCCAAGCCTTGTTTACACCACTTCCTAATATCTCCCTTCTCTTGCCCTCTTCTTATCTGTGGCCATATCTAGAAGATCACTTATTCAAGACTAGCCTCCCCCAGGGGATAGTTGCTTGGGTTCATATCACTTCCAGAGTGAACTTAAAAAACCATCAATATGTTCATGTTATGTACCTTCAATCCTTCAACGGTTACCTTTGAGATAAAGAACAAGGTTTTTGACAGGACATAGGAAGTTACTCATGACCCAGTGGCTGCCAAGAATTAGGACTCATTTATTATTATTGCTCCCTAGCTTACTAAGATGCTTAAATTTTCCAGAAAAAAATGTGCTTCCCCTGCACCTACCTCAATCTCCCAACCCACTCTGGAAAACACCTGCTCATGCTGAGGACTTCATTCAGGCATGAGCTGAAGTCTTCCACCGCCCTGACTGCTCTGAGGGAGATTGAGGCACTGCCTTCTCACTCTTCCAGAGTACCCTGTTAAATCTTCACGTATGACATGCATCATGTTGCACTGCAAAATTTGCCTTTGTATTTGTCTCTTTCTTGACACTATAAACTTGTATCAGTTACCATTTTTGTGTAACAAAAATCACACCAGCTCCGTGGCGTGCAACAATAAATATTAATGTCTCACACTCAGTTCGGCAGATCTGAGCTGGGTGGTTCTGCTGGTTTCTGCTGGGCTCCCTCATGCCTCTGTGGGTCTGTTGCATTTCCCTCTGGCTTACTTTGGCTGGGACAGTTTAGCTGGGATAGCACTGTTCCATCTGTATCTGCATCTTATCCTTGAAGGTAAGGATTTGATTTCATTCATCATGGCACCTGATATTGAATTGCTGAATTGAAGGACATAGCAAGATAGCTAGTTCATATTGAGTATGTTAAACAGAAAGCACTAAACTGAAGCCAGCGGTACCCCCTACTCTTATTCTCATAAGTATGACTTTTTTTCACTATTTCCATGATTATGATGTAAGACTTTTTACCCCTTGCAACCTCTCAGCAGAACATTCACATACCGGTATTTTACCCACATTCTGGTATTTTATCCACAGGGTAACAAGGACTTGTTTGCCTTCTCTGGAGCTATTGGAAGGAAAGCCACTCTGGTGGTTTAAATTCCCTGATGCTCCCTCCAGTAGGGGAAGCCTAATTCTCTTCCCTTTTAGTGGACATTTAGTGACTCACTGCCGAGGAACAGAATAAGGCTGAAGTGCTAGTGTGTAACTTCTAAGATGAGCTTGTCAGAGGCCTGTGACTTCTTCCCTGTTTCCTCTGGGATCACCAGCTCTAGGAGTAGAAGGCAGCTGGTAGGTCATGAGGGCACTCAAGCATCTCTGTAGAGAGGGCTTCGTGACCAGAAACTGAGGCCTCCAGCCAGGGGCACAGGAGTCAGCCTCCTGAAAGCAGATCCCCCAGCTCCTTCTGAAGCCTGCAGTATCCTGCTACCAACCACAAGTTCATGTGCCTGGTGCACAGTGAGGCCAAACAGTAAAACACTGGGGTTTGGAGCAGAGAAAGATTTATTGCAGGGCCATGCAATGCAAGGTTAAATGGGTGGTCATGTCCCTCAAATCTCTGAACTCTTGGAAAGGCTTCAGGAAAGCATTTTTAAAGGCCAGGTGAGGGAGGGGCACCACCAGGCCTGTGATCAGCTCGTGCACAATTCTCTGGTTGATGGTGAGGTAACTGGGCAATTAACATTGTTAATCCTTAGGTGCCCGAAGGTCTGGGGGCTAAGTGCTCATGATCTTCAAGTAGTTAATTTCTTCCACTTGGTGGTGGTTTTAGCATCTGAAAAATTCAGGAAATATGCATGAGATATGACTATCTGGGTGGGCTTCCCCGGTAAATAACCTGCCTGCCAGTGCAGGGAGACTGTAAAGAGATGGGTTTGGTCCTTGAGTTGGGATGTTCCCCTGGAGGAGAGCACGGCAACCCACACAAGTATTCTTGCTGGGAGAGTGCTACAGACAGAGGAGCCTCATAGGCTGCAGTCCATGGGGTCAGTCAGACATTGGAGCAACTTAGCACACATGTGTGCACTATTATCTGTTGTACTTCAGAGAGGCGCTACAGCAAAGGATAAGGGGGTGGGATCTATCCCAGAAAGTCCCATAGCGTCCTGCTCAGTTACAGTCCCAAACAACATTTTGACAGGAATTTCACGAGAGACCCTGAGCCAGAATAACCCCTGATTCTCAGAAGTTTTGTGAGACAGTATATGCTTGTTGTTTTAACCTGCTAGGACTGGGGAGAGTTTCTAACATAGCAAACACCCTCTTCCAACAACACAAGAGAAGACTCTACACATGGACATCACCAGATGGTCAATGCCGAAACCAGATTGATTATATTCTTTGCAGCCAAAGATGGAAAATTTCTATACAATCAGCAAAAACAAGACTGGGAGCTGACTGTGGCACAGACCATGAACTCTTTATTGCCAAATTCAGACTTAAATTGAAGAAAGTAGGGAAAACCACTAGACCATTCAGATAGGACTAAATCAAATCCCTTATGATTATACAGTGGAAGTGACAAATAAATTCAAGGGATTAGATCTGATTGATAGACAGAGTGCCTGAAGAACTAGGGACGGAGGTTCCTGACATTGTACAGGAGATAGGGATCAACACCATCCCCAAGAAAAAGAAATTCAAAAAGGCAAAATGGTTGTCTGAGGAGGCCTTACAAATAGCTGTGAATAGAAGAGAAGTGAAAGGCAAAGGACAAAAGGGAAGATATATACTTATGAATGCAGAGTTCGAAAGAATAGCAAGGAGAGATAAGAAAGCCTTCCTCAGTGATCAGTGCAAAGAAATAGAGGAAAACAATAGAATGGGAAAGACTACAGAGCTCTTCAAGAAAATTAGAGATACCAAGGGAACATTTCATGCAAAGATGGGCTCAATAAAGGACAGAAGTGGTATGGACCTAACAGAAGCAGAAGCTATTAAGAAGAGGTGGCAAGAATACACAGAAGAACTGTACAAAAATTATCTTCATGACCCAGATAATCATGGCAGTGTGATCACTTACCTAGAGCCAGACATCCTTGAATGTGAAGTCAAGTGGGCCTTAGACAGCATCACAAGGAACAAAGCTAGTGAGGTGATGGAATTCCAGTTGAGCTATTTCAAATCCTAAAAGATGATGCTGTGAAAGTGCTGCACTCAATATGTCAGCAAATTTGGAAAACTCAGCAGTGGCCACAGGACTGGAAAAGGTCAGTTTTCATTCCAATCCCTAAGAAAGGCAATCCCAAAGAATGCTCAAACTACCGCACAATTGCACTCATCTCACACACTAGCAAAGTAATGCTCAAAATTCTCCAAGCCAGGCTTCAACAGTATGTGCACTGTGAAATTCCAGATGTTCAAGCTGGATTTAGAAACACTAGAGGAACCAGGGATCAAATTGCCAGTATCCATTGCATCATCAAGAAAGCAAGAGAGTTCCAGAAAAATGTCTACTTCTGCTTTATTGACTATGCCAAAGTCTTTGACTGTGTGGATCACAACAAACTGTGGAAAATTCTGAAAGGGATGGGAATACCAGACCACCTAACCTGCCTCTTGAGAAATCTGTATGCAGGTCAGGAAGCAACAGTTAGAACTGGACACAGAACAACAGACTGGTTCCAATTCAAGAAAGGAGCATGTCAAGGCTATATACTGTCACCCTGCTTATTTAACTTACATGCAGAGTACATTATGAGAAACACTGGGCTGGATGAAGCACAAGCTGGAATCAAGATTGCTGGGAGAAATATCAATAACCTCAGATATGCAGATGACATCACCCTTATGGCAGAAAGTGAAGAACTAAAGAGGCTCTTGATGAAAGTGAAAGAGGAGAGTGAAAAAGTTGGCTTAAAACTCAACATTCAGAAAACGAAGGTCATGGCATCTGGTCCCATTACTTCATGGCAAATAGATGGGGAAACAGTGGAAACAGTGACAGACTTTATTTTGGGGGGGCTCCAAAATGACTGCAGATGGTGACTGCAGCCATGAAATTAAAAGATGCTTGCTTCTTGGAAGAAAAGTTATGACCAACCTAGATAGCATATTAAAAAGCAGAGACATTACTTTGCCAACAAAGGTCTGTCTAGTCAAGGCTATGGTTTTTCCAGTAATCATGTACGGATGTGAGATTTGGACTATAAAGAAAGCTGAGCGCCGAACAATTGATTCTTTTGAACTGTGGTGTTGGAAAAGATTCTTGAGAGTCCCTTAGACTGTAAGGAGATCCAACCAGTCCATCCTAAAGGAAGTCAGTCCTGAATATTCATCGGAAGGACTGTGTTGAAGCTGAAACTCCAATAATTTGGCCACCTAATATGAAGAACTGACTCATTAGAAAAGACCCTGATGCTGGGAAAGATTGAAGGCAGGAGGAGAAGGGGATGATAGAGGATGAGACGGTTGGATGACATCAACAGCTCAATGGACATGAGTGTGAGTAAACTCCAGGTGTTTGCAATGGACAGGGAGACCTGGTGTGCAGCAGTCCATGACGTTGCAAACAGTCGGACACGACTAAACTGAATTGAACTGAACTGTAACACAGCAACAGATAACAAATATTTGTTATTTGAATAACAAATTCAAATAATTATGAATAAATTATTGCACCTTCCCCCAACGACCAGGTTCCATAATTGCGACCTTATGGTGGCTTCTAAACAGCATAAAGGGGAGAAAACACAGCAGCAAAACCCTTACCTTGGAAGCACTCTTTTGCTGCTGCTGCTGTTTAGTCACTAAGCCATGTCCAGCTCTTTTATGACCCTATGGACTGTAGCCCAACAGATTCCTCTGTCCATGGAATTTCCCATGCAAGAATATTGGAGTGGGTTGCCATTTCCTTTTCCAGGGGATATTCCTGACCCGGGGATCGAACTTGAGTCTCCTATGTCTCCAGCATTGCAGGTGGATTCTATACTGCTAAATCACCTAGGAAGTCTCTGGAAGACTTCTACCTAATATTTTTTTAAAAAAAGAGAGAGAGAGAGAGAGAGAAAACATCTCCCTACCTTCCTTGGAGGCTAATGGAAAACTATCAAGTTTTAGGAGGGACTGTTAAATCTGACTGCAAACACTGTCCAGGAAGTCTGAGTTGGGCACTGAATTTGTAGAAGAAGAACTAAAAAAACTCTAGCATCATCCCTTTGACTGAAACCCAGTTCCTAATTTTGCAGATTCCGTATTTATGCACTACCCCCTCAGAACAACTAGACTGCCAGAACTCTGAGATGACGCCCAGTTTATTGAACTGTCACATGCTTTGTGCTCCCTAGCTTGGCTCTGAGATGAAATGCTGCAGGAGAATGCCTGTTTTAAACCAAAGGTGATAATGAGGGAAACCGTGAAGCTCCTAAAAACAATGGGAAAAGGGATCCGCGTTTGTGGTTGTGAGTCACGGTTGTTTCGGAGGCGGGAGAAGGAAAACAGACAGAGGAGAGACTATAGAAAGAGACGGCAGACAATAAAGGCAGGCTCTGTAGGCGCAAAGCTGAGGGGAGCCCCAGGTCAGAGGCCTCGGGAAGCTTCCAAGCAGGCTGAGCTGGGGTCTTGACGGGCAGGTTCACAGGCAGCTGCCACCCACCCACGTACAGCCAGCTCTGGCCAGTTATGTGAGGCCTTGGGGACCCTCAGATCTCCCCTTTAGCCCCAGAGCAGCAGCATCTACCTCACGCCAAGAAACAAACATTTGCTAAGATGCCCCTTTGCACTCAGTGTGGTATCTAACCCAGAAAATATAAAAATTAATAAGGCCCTTGGGGATTCAGAACTTAACCGAGAGATTGACTCAGGGATATTCACACACGAGAATGGGGGGAAAATAATCGGGCAAGAGCGATGAGAGAGGATTGTTCAAAGAATTGTCAGAGGGACTTCCCTGGTGGTCCAGTGGCTGAGACTCTGTGCTCCCAAGGCAGGGAGCCTGTTCCATCCCTGCCGGGAAACTAAATCTCAGAAACTGCAGTTAAGAGTTCACATGCCACAACTTAAAAAAAAAATCCCACATGCCATAAAAAAGATAGACGTTTCTGCATGCTACAACTAAGACCCAGTGCAACCAAATAAATAAATATTTTTTTTTTTTTTAAAAGAAAGAAGCTGTGGGACACAGAGGAGGTATGTTTACTCAGACTGGGGCCTGGAGGTGGTGAGAAGAGAGGTCTAGAAGTTTACCTGGAAAGGCAGCACCTGAGCTGCAGAGAGGCATCGTTCTTTTGGAGTGTGTGTTGGGGGGACAGGTAATGCCAGAAAAAGGTAATATTCCAGTTGCAATACTTTTCTATGGTTTCTATAATAAATTACCATAGTTGGATGGCTTAAAACCATAGCGTTTTATTGTCTCACTGGTCTGGAGTTTACAAGTCTGAAATCGGGGTGTTGGCAGAGCCATGCCCCTCACAGAGGCGCCATTCAGCTGCTGGTGGCTGCAGGCGCTCCTTGGCTTAAGGCCACATTGGTCTCTGCCTCCATCTTCACAGGGTCAAATTTCCCTCTACCTGTCTTATAACGACACACCAGTGCATTTAAGGCTCACCTGAATGATCTACATAATCATCCATGTCAAGATCCTGAACAATCATTTCTGTAAAGATCCTTTTCCTTGTAAGACTAGCAGTTTACAGGGATTAGTACTTAACATCTTCAAGTAACCATTATTCCATGTGCTACGACAACCAAAGACCTACATGTGCTAAGACCACAATGAGTGGGTATTTTAGCAGCCTTCCAGCTGAAGGAAGAGTGAGCAATGCGGAAGGCAGACATCTGAGCATGAAGCACGTATTTACAAAGATCAAGGACATCGGGGAAAGTTAGGAGGTCAGTGAACCTCAGTGGAGGGGCCCCAGGGCCTGCAAATTCTTACTGAAAGTCCTGATGGGAGGTGCCCCACCCAGTGATGCCACATGACCCAGGGCAATCCACCCCAAGGCTTGAGTGACATTGGGGTACTAAAGGGTGGTCCCCTGACTTAAAGTGGCACGTCTCTCAGTGCTCTTCCTGCCCCAGAGCTCCCTGGGGCGCAGGTTGAGGCTACAGATGAGACCACATCCCCGTCCCACTCCTGCCTGGCTTTGCCCTGCTCTCCTCACTCCGTCAGTTTCCTCCTTAGCGCCTGCCCTAAGTAAGAATCCTCATCTCAAACTCAACCTAAGATAGCTTCTTCCCCTTATGATGATGTGGATCTTAGCTAACAGGTCAGCAAGCAGAAGTTCAAAACAGTTGTCAATGACTTCTGGGAGAATGCTAATTCTATACCCACTAAAATGAGGGAATAAAGTTTTAGCAACAAAATTGCTATTCAGTAAGTATTAGTAGATACCAAAAATTTGATGGTCTGCACAAAGTAGAGTGTTTTTTCCTTTCCCCCATAACTGGTTTCTAATTAAAGTCTATTCCTTTGGCACTTATCTCATTCTTTCTTGCACTGAAAATTTGTTTTTGCAACACATGTTTCATTTTCAGTAACTAAATTCTTAAGTCTTTGTGGATGAGGGCCATGTGGTAGGGTTTTTCCCCCATAATGCCTGTCACCATAGCTGCCATTCAATCAGGTGCTTCACTAACACTCAAAGTTCACATCCACCTGAGTTTACGTGGGCTTTAGAGTTTACAGACCATTTCACATACCCAGAGGGTGGCCCGTGGGCTGGTAGCACCAGATTCACCTCAGAGATTGTTAGAAATGGAGAGTTTCAGCCCACAGCCCAGATCTGCATGAGTGAGAACCAGCAGGAAACCACTAGCAATGGATAGATTGGAGAGACAATTGTGGACAGAAAGCCACAAAGAAGTGAAGAGCAGCAGGAGCTGACCCTGCCCCCAAACTTGCCTCCAACTGTGTTCTGCCTTAAGAGTACTGGGCCAGGCCAGTGCCGCCCCATTCCGCCACCGAGGTTCAGACCCCATGTTCAACACAGGCTGCTTCAGCAAATGACTTCCCTCTGCCTCTGTTTTCTCATCACTGAAACGGGAATAATCTCAGTACTAGCTCACACTGCATAAATAAATTGTGGTTCATCCATGGTACAGAGGAATACTGTGCAACCTGAAGAATGAGGTGGGCTTATATCTGTTGCTATAAAAAAAAATGGTCAACTTGTATTTTTATGTAACGTAAGATTCTGAAGAGTAAATTGTGTGTTTGTGTGTGTGTGTGTGTAGTTAAAAATAAAAGACGTTGCATGTATATGTGCATTATACACATAGGTATACATTGCCTATGTGTGTTCCACAAATGCATTACATATTATGTGAAGTTAAAGGATTCATTAACATAGACACACAAATAATTATTACTTGTATATTGTGTATGTGTGTGTGTGCGTGTGTAAGAGTTCTCCAGTTTTAACCTCTCATACACACATACTGGTTATAGGTGAGATGCTGGGATATCAGTGAAAATAAGAACATCAAATTCTTGTATATGAGAAATGTACTTTCTAAGAAGGCAGCCAACAAAGAGTCAAATACATAAATAGGATAATTATAGATGGTGATTAATGTTATGAAAGAAACGATCTAAATGGTCTGACTGCAGCTTGGGAGAGGCTTGTTGATAAAGGACAGTGAGGATCTCCGGGAGGAGGCGATGCCTAAGCACAACGGATGGACAGCACAGTGACTCACGTTGCTAAGGAAAGGGCATTCCGGAGGGAGCAGCACGGCACAGGCTCGGAGACGAAAGGGGCTGGGCTCATGTGAGGACAAAAAGAGCAGGTCAGTAGGATAGATTATAGTAAAAGGATGGAACAGTGTTTACAAACTCAGATGAGCAAGAATGGTATGCCAGTCTTGAGAACTGTGCTAACATATTGGATTTTATCCTAAGAACATCATGGACATCACCAGATAGTCAATACCAAAATCCGACTGATTATATTCTTTGCAGTTGAAGATGGAGAAGCTCTATACAGCCAGCAAAAACACCACCACAAGTTGGCTGTGGCTAGATCATGAACACCTTATTGCAAAATTCAGACTTAAATTGAAGAAGTAGGGAAAACCACTAGGCCATTCAAGTATGACCTAAATCAAATCCCTTATGATTCAACAGTGGAAGTGACAAATAGATTCAAGGGATTAGATCTGATATACAGAGAGCCTAAAGAACTATGGATGGAGGTTCATGATATTGTACAGGAGGCAGTGATCAAGACCATCCCCAAGAAAAGGAAATTCAAAAAGACAAACTGGCTCTCTGAGGAGACCTTGCAAATAGCTGAGAAAAGGAGAGAAGCAAAAGGCAAAGGAGAAAAGGAAAGATACACCCATTCGAATGCAGAGTTCCAAAGAATAGCAAGGAGAGATAAGAAAGCCTTCTTTGGAGATCAATGCAAAGAAATGGAGGAAAACAATAGAATGGGAAAGACGAGATCTCTTCAAGAAAATCAGCTATGCCAAGGGAACATTTCATGCAAAGATGGGCTCAATAAAGGACAGAAATTGTATGGACCTAACAGAAGCAGAAGATATTAAGAAGAGGTGGCAAAAATACACAGAAGAACTGTACAAAAAAGATCTTCATGACCCAGATACTCATGATGGTGTGATCACTCACCTAAAGTCAGACATCTTGGAGTGAGAAGTAAAGTGGGCCTTAGGAAGCATCACAAGGAACAAAGCTAGTGGAGATGATGGAATTCCAGCTGAGTTATTTCAAATCTTAAGATGATAGCCCAGCAAATTTGGAAAACTCAGCAGTGGCCGCAAGACTAGAAAAGGTGAGTTTTCATTCTAATCCCAAAGAAAGGCAATGTTCAAACTATAGCAAAATTGCACTCATCTCACATGCTAGCAAAGTAATGCTCAAAATTCTCAAAGTCAGACTTCAACAGTACATAAACTGAGAACTTCCAGATGTACAAGCTGGATTTAGAAAAGGCAGAGGAACCAGAGATCAAATTGCCAACATCCATTGGATCATAGAAAAAACAAGAGAATTCCAGAAAAATACCTACTTCTGCTTCATTGACTACACGAAAGCTTTCGACTATGTGAATCATAACAGACTGTGGCAAATTCTTCAAGAGATGGGAATACCAGACCACCTTACCTGCCCCCTGAGAAACCTGTATGCAGGTCAAGAAGCAACAGTTGTAACCGGACATGGAACAATGGACTGGTTCCAAATTGGGAAAGGAGTACATTAAGACTGTATATTGTCACCCTGACTATTTAGATAATACACAGAGTACCTTGTGCAAAATACCAAGCTGGATCAATCACAAGCTAGAATCAAGATTGCTGGGAGAAATATCAATAACCTCAGAAAAGCAGATGACACCAACCTTATGGCAGAAAGCAAAGAGGAACTAAAAAGGCTCTTGATGAAGGTGAAAGGGGAGAGTGAAAAAGCTGGCTTAAAACTCAACATTCAAAAAACAAAGATCATGGCATCTGGTCCCATCACTTCATAGCCAATAGATGGGGAAACAGTGGAAACAATGACAGACTTTATTTTCTTGGGCTCCAAGATCACTGCAGATGGTGACTGCAGCCATGAAATTAAAAGATGCTTGCTTCTTGGAAGAAAAGCTATGACAAAGATAGACAGCATATTAAAAAGAAGAGATGTTACTTTGCCAAAAAAGATACATATAGTCAAAGCTATGGTTTTTCCAGTCGTCATGTATGGATGTGAGAGTTGGACTATAAAGAAGGCTGAGCACTAAAGAATTGATGCTTTTGAACTGTGGTGTTGGAGAAGACTCTTGGGAGCCCCTTGGACTGCAAGGAGATCAAACCAGTCAATCCTAAAGGAAATCAATCCTGAATATTCATTGGAAGGACTGATGCTGAGGCTGAAACTCCAATACTTTGGCCATCTGATGAGAAGAGCTGACTCATTGGAAAAGATCCTGATGCTGGGAAAGATTGAAGGCAGGAGGAGAAGGAGACAACAGAGGATGGGATTGTTGAATGGCATCACCGACTCAGTGGGCATGAGTTTGAGCAAGCTCCAAGAGATGATGAACGGCTAGGAAGCCTGGTGTGCTGCAGTGCATGGAGTCACAGAGTCAGACCTGACTGAAAGACTGAATAACAACAACAATCAAAAGTTTTGTCTAGGGGAATAACACCCTCTGAAATGGGTTTTTAAAAGGTTCCTTGGCTACTGAGTGGGAACAGCCTTGTGGGGAACGGTGAGGGGAAGTGGGGCTGCTTCTAAGAGTCCCTAGCACAGATACTTTAAACTAGGGCAGTGACTGTGGAGGTGGAAAGGAGTGAGCAAACTTGAGAATGACATTGAGATAAAACCAGAACTAGACCATGGATTAAAAGATATAAGATTAGTATGGGAGTCAGTCGGCCCTTGATTGATCTCGATTGTCTCTAACTGAGACAAATGTAACAACTCAGGTCTGCTCCATACAGCTCTCATTCTCCAGCAAGATAGCTGGGCATATGTTTCTGAAGACAGCAGAGACACAAACCACAGTGGAAAGGAAGAAGCTCCTTTTCAAACCTCTGCTTGAGTCACATCTGCTCATATCCCATTGGCTAAGGTCAGGTAACATGGATGAAATCAGTCAAAGCTCAGAGGAGCAAGCTCAGCCTCTGGAAGGAAGACGCTGGAAACCACAGGGCCAAAGGCATGGACGCCAGAAGGGCTGAAGAATAGGAAGATCAGAGTTTTTCAAAGGACTGGCAACGCTACATTAACAGCTGGAGGCAGGAGACAACAGAGGTTAGCATAGTCCTGAAATGTTGAAAGTGATAAGTGCCTGTCACTTAGGAAGCCAAGGATTAAAGTGATTAAATAAATGCTAGTCTGTGAAATGCCTTAGGGTCCAAGGCTATGCCAAAAATTCAGTATTCTCTGCTCTCTGACCAGATTTATTTTATCTCAGTGAGGCAGAAATCACAGGACAACACGAGATAGGCAGGCAGACAATTTGATTTTCCCTTTAGTTAAACTATAAGTCCTTCTCAGTTATTATTTACCTGGTGCCTTCCCTGAGTGCTTCCCTCATAGCTCAGTTGGTAAAGAATCCACCTGCAATGCAGGAGATCCCAGTTTGATTCCTGGGTCAGGAAGATTCCTTGCAGAAGGGACAGGCTACCCACTCCAGTATTCTGGCCTGGAGAATTCCATGGATTGTATAGTCTATGGGATCCCAGAGTCAGACACACCTGAGCGATTTTCACTGTTTTTCCCTGAGTGAGATTTTCCTGGGTCCCACACCCCCAGCCTCACCAAGCCCATAGTAGTTTCTCTAGAGGAAGCAAAATTTCTACTACTATGCTCAGGCAAACCATTCCAACGGTCAGGTGAGGGTGGTGGTGGTGATGATGTATTGTCATTCTTTTTTTTTTTTTTTTTTTTTTTGCTTAGGGTATATAGATCCTTAACTGCTTCAATTGTAATGTAACCTCACTGGGACAAGAAAGGATAAGCAAGCATCTCCGTAAAATTACTAGAAGCATAAATAACAAAGAAATAAATAGACATTTAAACAAACAAGAGCTTTTAACATTAGGTCTGCAGATGTTGCCCGCTTCTCTCCAGCACTGTAGATCTGTGGCCTGTCTCTGGGAAGGAGCAGGAAGGCTTGGGGCACCTTGCTCAAGAACAGGAGATAAAAGTCATGGTCTGGCTATCCCATCTGCTTCCTTGAAGAGGGAAATATTATAAAACAGTAAAGTCAGGGCTCCAGGCACAGCAGTTTTAGGGGTCTCTGAGTTAACTCAACCATCCCATCTCCTTCCATGTAAACTTGGAATCACGGTAAGGGTGGGGCGGACGGCTGCTGAACGCACTGGCTGTTGGCGCCCAGCACAAACGAAAAAGGACCATCTGTTCAGTTGTTGAAAAATGATGATGCATAAATGCGACTTTTTTTTAAATGTTCCATCTGGGTATAACTGAATTGCCTCTTTAAAATAAAAAAATATCCTTCCTTGATATAAATCCTTTCTTGTAATGGTCTCCATCCATTCTTTGTTTTTTCTGTAGGGTTTATTTCATGAGAAGTATGACGTGAAATATTAAAAGCTAAGAATGAAGGCCTCTGGGGGATGACTGTGGTGTTTTTGTTTCTTTGGCTGACTTGTTCTTTATTTTCTTGTCATTTCAAAAATACTTTCCATATGCAAAATTTCCTCTCACCTCCACCCCCCGAAAAAATACCCTTACTGGATAACTGAATAGACAAGCAGAAGGAGATTGTCAGTCTGTTATCTACATAGAAGAGGAAAACAGGACATGAATTTGCCAAAATACCCAGTCTCCCACATTTCTAAACCAAGAAAAGGTGTAATTAATTCCCTTTTAGAAAAATTGTGTTGGTTCTCAATAACATTCTAATAATAGTAAAGGCAATTAGAAGCACAACTGGAATTCAGAGTGACTAACTTTTGAAGCATTAAAAGCATCAGCAGGGACAAAAGTGTATGGAGGAGTCTTTAACATGCCTCTCTCTAGGTACAATTATAGATTTGAAATCTGCTGTTACTTTACCATGGCAACCTTCATACTTAATTTCCCAACCGTTTCCTGTCATCCTATTCCTTTGAGGGAGCCCTTCAACTACTGTTTTCCTGAACCCATGTCATGTCATTGCCTTAGAAACCTAATATTCCTCCAAGCATGTGCTATGAGCGCACTTGCCCAGACCAAGAACAACAGCAAAGACTAGGAAGAATTTGGCTATGCTCTCAGCAAAAGCACTTACATGTGTTCTATCTGAATGATGGATACCAGAAATTGAACGTAACTCTGAACAGTGCCAACTTTGAAAATAGAAACTTGGTTTCTTGTTCTGATTCCATTTAAATAAAGTTATTAACTATCTACAATTGCTGGGAGCCTCAGGAAATACATGATTAGAATAAACCATACTGTCTGATCTCAAGAAGTTTACAAAGATGGAAGGAGAACTAGAAAGCATCACCTGGGACTTTGTTAGAAATGCAAGTTCTCAAACTCCCCCCGAGACCTTCTGAGTCCAGATCTCTGGGAGGCAGGCACAGAAATCGATTTTCACAATTCTTCCATGTGATTATTATGCTCTCTAAACTTTGAGAATCACTGCTAAAAAGCAATAGGGCCACCGTACTGTTTGAGAGATACAAAGTGCTTTGAGTAAAGGAAAAATCACATCTGTTTGCAAGGAGGACATCCAGGACTGACTATTTCTACTAAGCTTTGAAAGTTTGCTAGGTATTGAAATGTAGGGAGTGCAGTGGAAGAGGACATTCTGGGTGAGTGAAGTGAAGTGAAGAAACAGCATTAAGAAAGCAGAAGGCAAATCAAAGAGTCTAGATTGATGAGCATGGAGGGAGATGGAGAATAGGATCAGAAGATAGGTTGGGGTCTCAAGTGCCAGGCTGAGGAATGAGCTGTCTAATTCAGTGGGCAATGACAAGCCACTCTGCTTTTTAATCAGAAGAGTAATAAGATTAGAGTGGTGTTTTTGGAAGATTCATTTAGGGTTTCCACAAGGTAACTTATCTTCCATAGGAAGATATGCGAGAAGTGGGGAAACAATTGAATTGAAAATTGCAATGGTTTGGGTAGGTGATAATAAAAAGCTTCAACCAGGGAGTTTTCAACAGAAATAGAAAAATGAGGAAATTAATTGGAGAAAATTTGAAGGACTAGATCAATAAGATTTAGCAACTAATTCTATATTAGGAGGGAAAGAATAAGGAGAATCGAATTGCAACCTTGATTTACAGCAAGAGATTAGTGAAGTCATAAACCAAAGAATAAAGTAATCAGGAAGCGGAGTTGGGTTTGGTAGGGATTTGTTCTGAATGTGCTCAAGGCTCTGTGGTATGGTCATTATGAAACTGGGAGTGCATGCACAGAGTCTATAATACTTACAGTGTTTCAGCTGCATAGGGCTCTGCCTGGCTAAGCACATGACCTATAATATAGGCACATGACCTATATTATACCGAGTCAACCTCACACTGACTTTGTGAGAAGCATTATTATACCCATTTTTTATTACCTAAATTAAGATTCTATGGCATATACAGAAAATCTGAGATAACAATGGCTTAAACACATAGAGTTTATTTTAGCATGTAGAAGAAATCAGGAAGTGCAAAGCTGAACGAATATGTCACAGACCACAGAGTCACGGGGGAGTCCAGTTCCTTCTAAAGTGTTCTTCAGCATCCTATATTGGGGGACTCCATCCTCAAGGGATCTCAACATTCAAGATTGCTGCTGAAGCTCCAGCCATCAGGGAGGTGATAGCTAAAAAATATGAGAATGGATGCTTATTGAATATAAAGAACAAGAGGCTGGAAGAAACGGCCTTTGAAGAAGACCACAAGGGAGACCTGGGAGGATGCCCAGAAGAAAGAATCACCGTGCCCACCACAGGCAAGGAAACAGGCTTCAGTAGGAAAGGAGGAGCAGGTAAGCAGTGTCCTACGGTGCAGCCCTCAGGACTGAAGAATGCTTACTGGATCAGAGAGGGTGAGGTCCTTGATGACCTTCCAAAGAACAACATAATTCAAGTGTTCTGTGGCAGTAGATCTTAGAATTAAGGAAATATTAGGTGGTGAAACAATATGTCTCTGCCAAAAAGTTTGGTGCTTCGGGGAAAGAGAAAATCATGATAGTGGCTGAGTTGAACAGTGTTGAGGTAATGTTTCCTTAGATTAGAAGACCTGAACATAATTTCCTTTTATGATGTCAGGTCTCTGGGAGACTAGATTTAAATTGCTTGAATGTGCATTGAGACAACAAAGTATGACTTCTTCCATGATCAGCAGCTCCAATCCGATTCCTCCCAGGGAAAGTGAAGCAAATATTGGCTGATACTATATCATAATAAAGGGCTGATATTACATTTTGTAAAGGCTGTCTCATAATCTTAATTAATTCGTTTTTGTTTTTCACTTCAAAAGCTGGCTGGAAAATCATCTAGCTCTGGCTTGTATTCTTGAAGAAAAATTAAATTGCAAAAGCAAGGATGTTTCATTAGCCTCTGCCCTTTCCCAAGGTCAGCGAAGGCTCTCTGGACGCTTTTGCAAGGCTGCAGAATCTGGAATAGCAGGGCTGTGGCTCCATTTCAGCAAAAATAAATATCATATTACAACACATTGTTTTTGCAGCTGACTGAAGCTTTGGTGTAGGGGAGATTTCATTCTACAATTGCAAATAAAGAGAGAAGTTGCTGGCAGGGCAATGTACAGTGTTTGCATCATTCTTTATGAAGCCATTTTCTCCGCTCAAGAAGTGCATTCCCAGAAGACTTTTTTCCCCAACAAGCATCTGGTGTTTCTGCAGTGCTCAGCATGCATGACTTGCTTTGAAGGCTGTTAAAAATCAAGACAGATAGTTGGACCAGCTTCCTTGGTACATTTCATTCCTCCCTCCCTAACTTTATCCCTCCTCCTGTATCCCACCTCCCCCAAACCCTTATACTACAAAACTATAAAAGATGGGCAGAGACTAAAACTACAACATACTTTGAAATTCTAATTTTTTAACCTGAAGCTAGTGAGCCATAAAACCCTAGGAGCTAAAAGCTGCCTGAGGCAAATCCAAATTTTCTAGCTTTAAAATAGCTACATATATTTTACCATTTTAGCTATTTTGAGGTAGATTTTCTCACACATGCGTGCTTGTTGAAATTAAATGTGTTTCATCTTTATCCTCCTTTTCCTTCTAGAGAGAGAACAGAGGGCACTTGTTTTCTATCTCTTAAAGAATAAATTTGAGTACCCAGGGTAGGAATTAAGTCATCTGACTATGTGATCTCTATCTAAATTGATTAGGTCTGATGCTGCTTTGAAAACTAGGTACATGTAGGAAATGAAGTTGACTTACTTGAACCTGCCTTTTAGTGTACAGGTGTTACCACGGGTCTGTCATAGTTTGTATCCCTCAGAAACAAACCCTAAGAAGAGATTTTGAGGAAAAATATCTTATTTTGGAGGTGACACAGGAAACTCTAGTGGGGGAGTGAGCAAGGAAGAGAAGATATTTAATAAAGGATGTTTTAATGAGAAGTTGGGAGCTTCCCTGGTGGTTCAGATGGTAAAGAATCTGCCTGCAATGCAGGAGATCTGTGTTCAATCCCTAAGTCGGGAAGATCCCCTGGAGATGGGAATACCTACTCACTTTAGTATTCACTGTGGGAAACTGGTGCTTGAACCTGTTGGGGACCTCTAGGAGGCTCTGTGGAAAATGCACAGAGATGTCACACTTGAGTAGTGGGAAAACTTGGGCATTCATCAACCAACTCCCTTGAGTCAGTGACAGTCCTGGCCAGAGATGTCAATCTTCCCAAATTCATCTGTAGATGTAGTGTAAACCCAATCAAAATCCTAGCAACTGTTTTGTAAATATCAACAGATTCTAACACGTACATCAAAAAGGAAAATACCTAGAATAACCAACACCATATTGAAAAAGAACAGAGACTTAAACTGCCCAATTTCAAGACTTACTAGATAGCTACCATAATCAAGACAGCATGGTACCAGTGAAAAAAATAGATACATAGATCAAAGAAGCAGAATAAACAGCCCAGAAATAGACCCACAGAGTATAGCCAAACACCTATCACACAAAGTCTAACTGATCTGCGACAAGGGCTCGGAGGCCATTCAATGGAGAAAGAACAGTATTTTCAATAAGTGACCTAGAAACTAGATACAGACCTAACACTTTAACAAAATTTAACTCAAAGTGGATGATAGATTTAAATGTAAAGTGAAAAACTATGAATCTTCTAGAAGAAAATGGAGAAAATCTCTATGACCTTGGGTTGAGAGACTGAGTTTTTAGTTGCAAGACCAAAACTGATATATTGGATTCTATTAAAATTTAAAACTCCTGTTCTACAGAAGACACTTAAGAAATAAAAGACAAAATAGAAGAAAACAATTGCAAAACACATATTTGATAAAGGACTAGTATCCAACATATACAAGGAATTCTTAAAGCTCAATAATAAAAAAATCCAATTAAAAACTATAAAGATCGTCATACTGGGTAAAACCAGCAGGTAGAATATGATCCTGATTTTGTAAATAATAATCATAACAAATTTTTTTTCAATAGCCAAATCCTTTATTCTCTCCTTTTCTAAAGGGAGTTGTAAACTGAAAATATTTCATTTCGAGATCCTGTTTTTTCTAAACTTGCATAAACGGGATTATACAATGGAAGAAGGAATTGCAGGAGCAAGAGTGACAGGCAGATAAAGGAAAATCCTTAAAGGGGAGTCAGGAGCACAGAGAGCGGGAGGACTCGGGCCCCATGCTTCATGGACTGTGTGTTCTTACTGTTGTTCAGTCACCAAGCTGTGTTTGCCTCTGTGGGACCCCATGGACTGTAGCCTGCCAGGCCTCTCTGACCATGGGGTTTCCCAGGTAAGAATACTGGAGTGGGTTGCCATTTTCTTCTCCAGGGGATTTTTCCAACAGAGGGATCAAACCCTTGTCTCCTGCATTGGTAGACTGATTCTTAACCACTGAGCCACCTACCCTTTGGTGGTGGCAAGACCTCAGGAGGAAGCTTACACGGGTGATGAGTCTCCCACTGGAGCAGAGCTCTCAATGCTCTTCCAAGCTCTGAAATAGTACAGCTCCTGTCCTCCTGAACTGCTGGACAACAGACAACGATGAAGGATACCACAGTGGGTAGAAGGGCAAAGGCCTTCCCAACTCTGAAAGTAGTGGTTAAGCCTCTCAATTTTCTCTTTGACTTCAAGGAAAGTCAGGAGCCTCAATACTTACAAGGATCTCTGGACAACCTTGTAGGTTGAAGATCAGAAATACACTTAATTTTATTTGAAATAAATAAAGACACAATGAGTTTGTTTATATGAAGTCATATGTGCTTGAAATACATGAATGGAAAAACAACTGTAAGAATATATATCAAAATGATTATAGATGGTGAACTCTGGGTAAGGATTACCAATGATTCTTATTTTCTTTTTATTTAGCTGTGCTCTTTGATTTCCATACAATGAGAAAATATTACCTATGGTAAAATGGGGAAGGGCAAGCTGAGTGGTATGGTATAGAGGGCCTAGGTTTTAGACCCACACAAACCTGGGTTTGAATGACCAACTCTTCTACTTATTAGCTGGGAGAATCTGAGAAGATTATTTCCATTTCTAAACTTCATGTCCTCATCTATAAATGCCAATGATGTCAATCTTGCAGAGATATCATAGAGATTATCATTAATCAACACAGAGTACAGAATCCTTTTCTACATAATTGTACTCATGATAATTGTACACTTTAGACTGGTGAACTTTGTAGTATATAAATTATATCTCAAAACAATTGTCAAAACACACACACACAAAATACCTATAATACTATTGTATCAATATTTAGACCAGCTATGGAAATAGCTAACTTAGATACCATGAAGCATATTTATAAGTTTGGCATGTATCCATCATTTATATCTTTAAATTAAAGACAAAGAAAAGAGCATTGCTTTCTTGTTCTCTAATACCAACTCTGAAATTTTAAGGTCTTCTCCTAAGAATGACTTAAAAAACCCTTAGTACAGGTTATCGATTAGAGGTCCATGTGTGTTCCTTAGATTGCTCAGAAATCACTTAGTCCCTGAACACCTGGCATTCATCTTCTACTGCAACAGAAAGAACAGTCCTTGTTAAGGGATGAATTACGGCCCTCCAAAATTCATATATTGAAATCTTAGCTTTCTTACCTCAAAATGTGACTGTGTCTGAAGATGGGGTCTCTAAAGAGAGAGTTAAGTTAAAACAAGATCATTAGGGTAGGCCCTAATCCAATGTGGTCGGTGTCCTTAAATGCAGGGGAGATCGGGACACACAGAGGGAAGGCCATGTGAAGACACTGGGAGGTGACAGACTACGAGTCGAGGAGCGGGGCCTCAGGAGAAAGCAACCCAGGAGACACCCTGATCTGGGAACTCTAGCCTGCAGAATTAGGAGAGAACAAAGTTTTGTTGTTTAGGCCATCCAATCTGGGGTACTCTGTAATAGTAGCCCTAGAAAACAAATACAGTCCATCTGCCTGCCTGAATTTTGAGAGTGTCGAGAGAAATCCAGTTAACATTTAGAAAAAGCTTAAGAATCCGTTTCCAGAAAAGCTACCATTTTTATAAAAATTGTTATCTAGTATGGTGCACATACTTAAAAGTATGATATGTGGCAGCTATTTATATTCCAAGACATATAGCAAAGAGATTTAATCTTTAAGTTGAAAATAAAGTGTGACAAGAAGGAACATACCAAATTACAAGTTTTTGTGGTATCCCTCTTCATTCACTTCAGAGGATATAGGATTTGCTTGGTTTGTTCGGCAGGACATTGTGCTGAGAGGCACGGTAGAAACAGAAAAATTGAAGATGAGAAGATGAAGTTATTTTCTCTGTATAAAAAAAGAAATAATAAGGAGAAGCGTTTGCACAACTGAAGACTTTTGGAACACAAGTGAGAGAGAAGAGATTCAGGAGCAGTCAGTAGAGGTGCAATTTGGGGGCTGGAGGAGAGGTTTAAGAAGGTAGTTAGGAAAGCTTGCTGGACAGAATGCAGTGCGGTGTCTCTTAATTTCTCATGAAAATTTGTCATAAAACTTTCGCATTATTCTCCAAAGCATTTGATTCAAGGTTCAAGGATTCACAATGCTTTTCCTGATGTTCCAAAAGGTTGAAAGTTGTGAAATCAAAAGACTGTAGCTTGAAGGACATCTCATTCATGTAGTGTTTCTCTTAAAATTTCCCACACCGTGAAACACAAAGCAATACGCTGTAAAGACAGTGATTAAGCAAAGGGTGTTTTAAAGCTTACCTTCCCTCCCTTTGATTTCTCCAGCTCTCAAGTATCTGCTACTCAGTCCGTCTGTTGTCCTGTTTTGATTGTTTCTGGCAAACAGACGCAGGAGGAGAGCACTGTCGCCTTTTCTGTTTTGTTGAACCCTAGAGAGACAGACATAATGCTAGTCAAGTTTTCTTTTATAGGAAGAAATTATGAAGGACTGAAATACAGCCAAAACATGCTCGGATGTTTTCAGTGGAAAACTAGCAATGTTTGTCTCCAAGTTATCTGCAGGGCCTTTAACCTGTCATTGTATTAATGTTCTCTATAGATCTTTAAGTTATAGACAACTGAAAGAGATAAAAATGATTCTTGTCCACAGATATGCAAACGCATTTGGAGGAGGTTCTATTAATTTTCCTCCCTCTCTGTGGAAGAAGCGATTTTGACACCAATGAAGCAAAGCCAACTTCATTGCAACATTCCTGATAGCCTATATATGTGTATTTTTTTGGAGTCTCCTTTAAACTGGTGGTAACATCCCAGCGGTTCTATCACTAATTAGTGAATTAAATAAAACCTCTGAGTTGTGCCCATTTTTTATATTTATGAGGATTTTTAAAAAATTATCTTTTAATACTTTCATAAATTGACTGTCTTTACGCTTCTGGGAGCCCAGCTGAACCTTTTACCTGAGATTGAACTAGACATAATAAAGTGAACTACTCTTGGAGTGAGGAATAGCAGGGGATGGCTGGGGACAGCATAGCTGAACTGGCCTCTCTTGACCTTGTCAAGAGTCTCAGCTGCGTCCATCGCCAATGAACCCAGGATAACTGAGTTATGATCTGCATGACATTTTTATCTCTGACATTCAGTTTGACTTTCAAGTCAAATCAAAGAGTAGGAAAAAAGAAAAACATGATCCAAAATGAAACAGCATATTTTGCAGCTTGGCACTACACCATCTAGTCTAATGTGAAAGAAAATCCATTTCATTTTGCCACTCCCTGCGGACTGGCGTGAACTCGGCTGTCCTTCAAAGGTTTAGCCTCTCCTGAAAGTAGGTACAGTCATTGCTATGAGCCGAACGGGGAAGTGGAGTTGGAATTTTCAAATTCCCCTAAGGCTTGCTTTTTTGGGAAAAAATACATTTAATGAATGGCTTTAGCATACACTTAACAGCTACTTTAACTCTGTTTCACTTTCAAGTATGGAAGTAAAGGTAACATCAGAGAAGCGGGGCAGGCCGGGGGCCGGTGCGTCGGCTGCAGGGACTCGGGAACCCGGCAGAGCAAGGCCACACAGGCCCGTGAACCGGGAGAGGCCGCCTTGGGGCTGCAACGAGGGCCTTTCGGCTGGGTGCCGTGAAGCGCCATCTTCATGGATGCTCAAGTGTCGAGCGCAGGGTTTCAGCTGAAGCGCATCACTGAAGGCATCCTGGAGCGGACACCGAGCCCCAGCTTCTGGATGATGGCAAGGCATTGGGCGAGTGTGGCTTCACAGCCAGACAGCGTAGCCCGGGGCCCTAGCCACAGTGGGGCTAGCCTTCCGAGCAGGTTTTCTGAGGCCCTGAGCACCCACTGAGCCCTTCTCCAGCCCACCTGAGCTACCAGGTATGATGGAGCCAGGGACCCAGGAGGCAGTGCCAATGAACAGGCTGTGGGATGAGAGCGACCCCTCTCCCCATCCACCCAGTAAAAGAGATTTGAGTATCAAAAAAAAGAAAGGAAAGAAAAATCAGCCCAGATTTTGGTATTCAGCTCATCCATATTCTGGTATTTTCCTTCAGGAATCTGCTGTGTTTCCTTCAGGCATCTGGAGATAGCACTTAAAAGGAAAAGTAGCAGGTAATCTTGCCTTGATAACCTTACGTACAAAAGTAGATAAATAAATTTACACAACCAGTTGTATTTTTGGAAATGGTATTGGAGCAAAGGCTTTCAGACATCTGTCTAGATTAGTCCAGTCCATATTGCTTCTTTAGAGGCCTAACTGTCACCAGACCACAACCAGTGTGGATTACAGACACTGGTGAGATTCTGTAGACTCCCTGGTCCCATCTGCAAACAGCGGTAGGCAAAACTCCATCTTAA
This sequence comes from Odocoileus virginianus, assembly GCF_023699985.2. Lineage (NCBI taxonomy): Eukaryota > Metazoa > Chordata > Mammalia > Artiodactyla > Cervidae > Odocoileus > Odocoileus virginianus. The sequence continues at coordinate 2,872,951 of NC_069682.1, forward strand.
ACTCAATTCTAAGAAGTAAATATTGACAAATTTTTACCTAGGTTATCCGCAGGGCTGAGTTTCAGCCAGTACTAGCAGTTTATGAACTGGCAGTGCCGACTGGTAGTTAACCATGACTGTGAGACCCTGGGTTATCCTCAAGTTATCTCAGTCATCCCATCCTCTCTTCTGTAGAGCCCCAGAATCACCCAGCCCTGAGACTTCACTCTGGCTCAGAGTAGAGAACCGACCTTCATTGATGAGTCCATGGCAATTGCCAAGTGTCCTCAATACTTGTGTGCTGAATATTCTTCACTTTATACCCCATGTTACATTCCCCACGTTACCAAATTGTTCATAGTCCATGTTTAATTAACTTCCTCTAGGTATCCACCAGCACAGCGCACAATCAATGCAAATCGCTTAAAAAACAGCAAGGACACATAAATAAATAAATAAATAATAGTGTTGTCAGGACAAAAAAAAAAGGGGGGGTACAAATTACAAAGAAAAATTCAAGAGAACCAAACCAATCTTGACCAGCCTAGGCAGCATATTAAAAAGCAGAGACATTACTTTGCTGAAAAAGGTACGTATAGTCAAAACTATGGTTTTTCCAGTAGTCATGTATGGATGTCAGATTTGGACTGTAAAGAAAGCTGAGCACCGAAGAATTGATGCTTTTGAACTGTGGTGTTAGAAAAGACTTTTGAGAGTCCCTGAGACTGGAAGGAGATCCAACCAGTCAATCCTGAAGGAAATCAGTCCTGAATATTCGTTGGAAGGACTGATGGTGATGCTGAAACTCCAATACTTTGGCCACCTGATGCGAGAACTGACTCATTGAAAAAGACCCTGATGCTGGGAAAGATTGCAAGCAGGAGGAGAAGGGGACGACAGAGGATGAGATGGTTGGATGGCATCACCAACTCAATGGACATGAGTTTGAGCAAGCTCTGGGAGTTGGTGATGGACGGGGAAGCCTGGCATGCTGCAGTCCATGGGGTCGCCAAGAGTCAGACACGACTGAGCGACTGAACTGAACTGAACTGAAGCCAATCTTAATACTACATCCAAGGGTCTCAGAATCAAAAAGGATTGTGAAAACTATTCTAACAAAGGACTCCAGGCACAGTCAAGTGAAGACTGAGTATTGAAGAACTACACAGCCCGGTCTAGTGGAAATGACTGGGATATTTATCCACCCACTGGCAGAGGGGCCTCCAGTTGGGAAAGTCTGTAGGGCAAGGACAAAGAAAATAGAAAAGAGAGGAAGCTTTGAAAAAAACCTCTGATTTTATACATGTGCTCAATCCAACTTGTGTGCTCAGAAAAACTCACCCATTTTGATTTTGTTTTGTTGTTGTTTGGTCGCTAAGTCGTGACCCTATGGACTATAGCCCACCAGACTTCTCTGTCCGTGGGATTTCCCACACAAGAATACTGGAGTGGGTTGGCGTTTCCTTCTCACTTGGATTTCTAGCTTCCCTGTTATTGACACTGAAGGCCGGATGCTGCTGGCGTCTCACCCACAGCCCCCTGCCTCTCAGTGGCTTTGTGCATACTGGCGCAGCTCTCAACAGCCGGGCTCTGCATTCCTCTCCCCAGGGTTTCACTGTCCTCTGGGGCCCCCTCTGCCAGTCAGAGTATAGATGCCCCGGTTCCTTTGACCCTGACATATTCTTCACTAGCTTACAGCATTTCCCCAGCAGAATTAACCTCCAGTCCTCCATAAGGGTAACTGACTCAGTGGAACACATCGCTGACTCTTTTTAACCCGTCTTAGAAAATTGCCAGTGTGTATTTCCTTCACTTCCTAGACAACCTTGAAACCTTCCCAGTTTACACTCAAATTAACTCCAAAATTACTCTCAAATCCTTGTCTCAGGACCTGATTTTTAGGAGAACCCAAAATAAAACTCCAGAAACATTCATTCACTCACTGAATGTATTTCTTTTTTAAAAATCAAATATTTTACAGTTTAATAATCATTTCAGCTACAGTAAACAGTATTAGGAAAACATAATTATTTTCATAATTATATGCTTTTATTATTAAATTCATTTCTCTTCAGTTAAGTGGCAACAGACTAAAATATGATATGCTAATACTCCTTAAGCCTACTATAAGATTTTTTACAAAAGTTGTCACATAAAACATTCGTAAAGATAATAGAGAATAGAGAATCTTTATTGTTGCTTAAGAAGCTACTCATAATTGAATATGTAAACTGAAATAAATGTTTAGCAAGATTGTTTCATATATTTTTGACTTTTGAAACTTCAAGAATAAGACCTGTAAAAATTTCAAAGTGCTTAAAATAGTTTTCACTACAGTGATAAAGGCACTCTTCAATTACAATATCTATAGTTCGCTCTTGAGACATAATCTTTTTTTGTTTGATTTTTTTTGCAAACTTTACTTTAAACTTTTTATTTTGTATTGGGGTACAGCCAATTAACAACGCTGTGGTAGTCTCAGGTGAACAGGGAAAGCACTCATCCACGCACAAACATGTATCCACTTTCCCCAAAGCCTCCTCCCACCCAGGCGGGCACACACATTGTGTAGAGTTCCATGTGCTGTACAATAGGTCTCTGTTGATTATCTGTATTGAGTAAAGCAGTGTGTACACGAGCTTCCCAGATTTCCTAACTATCCCTTCTCCCTGGCAACCATATAAGTTCATTTTTGAGGTCTGTGAGTCTCTTTTTGTTTTGTAAGTAAGTTCATTTGTATCATTCCTTTTTAGATTCCACATATAAGAAAAGTCATATGGTGTTTCTCCTTAAGACATAATCTTTAATTTATCATGTTTGATAATATCAGGAAATGAATAATTTAAACTATGCAGCATAGAAACTAGTTGAACAAGATGCCCCTGGGTTCCAGTGTAGCCTTTGAAATGACCCAAGTCTCTGTAGGTTTTATAAAATGTCAACCTCAAAATATTTTACTCCCAAGTCTTAAAACCACAGATATATAGTATCTTTCACTATGATATGAATATAATATTAAACACTTCAATTCTTTGGTGTTGTAAAAATGTTTTGTTGAAAAGAAAGAAAGGAAAAGAAAACTATTCTACATACACTACAATGGGGCCCAACTTTGTAATCCAGTTCTTTTCTTGAAATATATAGAAGCCATTCATATACAGGAATTACAGCTATATAAATGGCACTAGGTAATTTTGATTTCCACTATGCAGTGGAAGTGAGAAATAGATTTAAGGGACTAGATCTGACAGACAGAGTGCCTGATGAACTATGGACGGAGGTTCCTGACATTGTACAGGAGACAGGGAGCAAGACCATTCCCAAGAAAAAGAAATGCAAAAAAGCAACATGGCTGTCTGAGGAGGCCTTACTAATAGCTGTGAAAAGAAGGGAAGCAAAAAGCAAAGGAAAAAAAGAAAGATATTCCCATGTGAATGCAGAGTTCCAAAGAATAGCAAGGAGAAATAAGAAGACCTTCCTCAGCGATCAATGCAAAGAAATGGAGGAAAACAATAGAATGGGAAAGACTAGAGATCTCTTCAAGAAAATTAGAGATACCAAGGGAACATTTCATGCAAAATGGGCTCAATAAAGAACAGAAATCGTAGGGACCTAACATAAGCAGAAGATATTAAGAAGAGGTGGCAAGAATACCCAGAAGAACTGTACAAGAAAGATCTTCATGACCCAGATAATCATGAAGGTGTGATCACTCACACTCACCTAGAGCCAGACATCCTGGAAAGTGAAGTCAAGTGGGACTTAGGAAGCATCACAAGGAACAAAGCCAGTGGAGGTGATGGAATTCCAGTTGAGCTATTTCAAATCCTGAAAGATGATGCTGTGAAAGTGCTGCACTCAATATGCCAGCAAATTTGGAAAACTCAGCAGTGGCCACAGGACTGGAAAAGATCAGTTTTCATTCCAATCCCAAAGAAAGATAATACCAAAGAATGCTTAAACTACCGCACAATTGTACTCATCTCACATGCTAGTAAAGTAATGCTCAAAATTCTCCAAGCCAGGCTTCAGCCATACGTGAACTGTGAAATTCCAGATGTTCAAGCTGGTTTTAGAAAAGGCAGAGGAACAAGAGATCAAATTGCCAACATCCGCTAGATCATTGAAAAAGCAAGACAGTTCCAGAAAAATGTCTATTTCTGCTTTATTGACTATGCCAAAGCCTTTGACTGTGTGGATCACAGTAAACTGTGGAAAATTCTGAAAGGGATGGGCATACCAGACCATCTGACCTGCCTCTTGAGAAACCTGTATGCAGGTCAGGAAGCAACAGTTAGAACTGGACATGGAACAACAGACTGGTTCCAAATAGGAAAAGGAGTACATCAAGACTGTATGTTGTCACCCTGCTTATTTAACTTATATGCAGAGTACATCATGAGAAATGCTGGGCTGGAGGAAGCACAAGCTGGAATCAAGATTGCTGGGAGAAATATCAATAACCTCAGATATGCAGATGACACCACCTTTATGGCAGAAAGTGAAGAGGAACTAAAAAGCCTCTTGGTGAAAATGAAAGAAGAGAGTGAAAAAGTTGGCTTAAAGCTCAACATTCAGAAAACTAAGATTATGGCATCTGGTCCCATCACTTCATGGGAAATAGATGAGGAAAGAGTGGAAACAGTGTCAGACTTTATTTTTCTGGGCTCCAAAATCACTGCAGATGGTGATTGCAGCCATGAAGTTAAAAGATACTTGCTCCTTGGAAGAAGAGTTATGACCCATCTAGATAGCATATTAAAAAGCAGAGACATTACTTTGCCAACAAAGGTCTGTCTAGTCAAGGCTTTGGTTTTTCCAGTGGTCATGTATCGATGTGAGAGTTGGACTATAAAGAAAGCTGAGCGCCAAAAAGTTGATGCTTTTGAACTGTGGTGTTGGAGAAGACTCTTGAGAGTCCCTTGGACTGCAAAGAGATCCAACCAGTCCATCCTAAAGGAGATCAGTCCTGGGTGTTCATTGGAAGGACTGATGTTGAACTTGAAGCTCGAATACTTTGGCCACCTCATGCGAAGAGTTGACTCGGAAAAAAACCCTGATGCTGGGGTGGGTTGGGGACAGGAGGAGAAGGGGATGACAGAGGATTAGATGGCTGGATGGCATCACCAACTCAATGGACGTGAGTTTGAGTAAACTCTGGGAGTTGGTGATGGACAGGGAGGCCTGGTGTGCTGTGATTCATGGGGTTGCAGAGTCGGACACGACTGAGCGACTGTACTGAACTAAACTGAACTTTCTTCAGTTTCAGCAGGACAAGAGATTCTGAGGTTGTTTAAGCAAGACAACCACAAAGAAGAAAGCAAATGGAAGCATATTTTCCTGATTATCTACATAAATTAACTATGCCAGGAACAAATGACAGTATGTATTTTCTAGAACCTAAAACCTTCTCAAATTATGGTACAATTATATGTTTATTTTGTTTAGTTGTGTATCTGACTTTAATAGTAGATACTGTTTAAAACACTTAGAAGGTCTTCCCTGGTGGTCCAGTGGTTAAGACTGCACTGCACTGTGGTGGGTACGTGTTCAATCCCTGGTCAGGGAACTAAGAGCCCGCCAGCAGTGTGACATACCCCCCGCCAAAAAAAATGCACTTGGATGCAAGCTAACACTATACTTATGATTTGGTTAGGTTGTATGTTCCTCTACCACTGTGTATTCAATATTTTGCAGTTTAAATGAGAATAATTAATAATACGAAACTGTTTGGGATTTTGAAGAAACTGGTTATTGAAGGTTTTTCAAGTATTTCTACTTTTTGGGAATTTATTGGAAGTTTTTTGTGTCCTGATTCTTCTTAATGTGGTCTTTTTTTTATGAGTATTTCATGGGCTGTTGAGAAAAATACAGGTGTTCTATTTTCAGGGTATGACTTGATACATATCAATCAGTTATACTTTAAAACTATGCTGTTTACATTGAAACAAGTATACTATCAAGGGTGAAACAGATCGCCAGCCCAGGCTGGATACATGAGACAAGTGCTCAGGGCTGGTGCACTGGGAAGACCCAGAGGGATGGGATGGAGAGGGAGGTGGGAGGGGGGATCGGGATGGGGAACACATGTAAATCCATGGCTGATTCATGTCAATGTATGGCAAAAACCACTACAATATTGTAAAGTAATTAGCCTCCAACTAATAAAAATAAATGGAAAAAGATGCTATTTAGACCTTCATATATCCTTTCCTATTTTTTATCCACTCGAGCTATTATAAACTCCAGAGTAATTTGAAGTCCTTTACTACAACATGCTTCTATTTCTCTTTTTATCATCTATATTTTTTGCTTTATGATTGTAGTTGCTATGTTACTTGATACATAGATATTTATAACAAGTTTTTTGGATTCTTCAAAACTATAAAGTACTGAATTTGGGGCTGAGTCATACTTTTCTTATACCATGATCCTAATCCCTCCATTTTTTAAAATGTGTCCTTTTTTAGTAGATTTTGCCCACTCATCTATTCTAAGTGTCCTGAATCACTTTGTTTGGTGTGTCTCTTATATGACATAGTATTCGCATTTTTTAAATTCACTCTAATCTGAAATTCTTATTTTAATATGTCAGTTAAACCCGCTTATAAATACTGAGAGGGCATATGTTTGTTCTTGGTTCTATCATTCTGTCTTCGTATTTTCTGCTTTTATATATTGTAAAGACTTTCTCTGTAGTCTGTTGGTTTGTTTTCTGTCTGTAGCTCTGAGTTTCAGGAAGATTTGTAGTTCTGTCTGGTGATTACTCTTACTAATGCATTTAGCTAGTGTGTAATAGTCCTCTGCTATGAGAAGTAATAAAAATAGCATTTTCTCTTTCTTCCACAACCCTTTCTCTCCTCTACCACTCAAATCAATAATATCACCTTTCTTACAGTTATCTTTGCACTGTTAAAAATGTGTGTGTCTATTCTTTGATTAGTCAGCTTTTAATGATGTTATTTAAGACAGAATCACTATGGATGAGAAAAACAGCACATTTAACTACCATCTGAACTCCAAGTTTTGTAGGTTGTAAACTTTCTGTATTGTCCATAGTCCTTTCACAGGACTGCATCACCTTCTGAAAGTGTATTCTTACAGTGCTTTCTGAAATCTGTTTTTCTCCGGGTCCTTTTACTAATTTCTTGCTTTCTTCCTTCTCTTCCTTCTTGCAGCTGTTGCTCATCTCCGTTGCTTTATTTATTTCACACTCTGTGGATCATACTGTCTCCTACTTTCAAAGAAGATGAAATCTATGAGGGAGTGGAAGTTTTTTATTCTTCTAGAAAATATTGTATAATTTTCAGGATTAAAGAAGAAAGAGGCTTACTTATACAGACTTGCTCATACTGGAAATCCCTAGGTTGGTGTTTTTTGTTGTTGTTTTGTTTTCTGAACATGTGACCCTTACCCATCCAAGTTTAGAATTAAGCCCTTGAAGAAACACAAAAGAATAACTCTAATCATAGGAATTGTAGGTGTTTTAACAGACAATGAAGGGATCATTGGTAAGATAATCTTTTCTAGCACCTCTCAAGGTACAGAAGTAGATGGCTCACTATTCTGGATATAAAATTATCTGGGCCAATTTAACCATTCCTCATTTGGTAATAACCATTTTCCTTTCAGTTCAGTTTTTACAAGTCTAATTTCATAGAATTACAAATTATTAGCAAAAAGAGTGATGCTAAAGTTTATGTTCCCAAAGAAGTTTCAGCTGTCGATGTTTTTTTCTTGGAAGAGAAACATCTTTTACTTATTGTTAATTACTCAAAGGCTTTTAGAAATTCAAACATGACAGTAACTCTCCAGACAAAGATTTCAGTCAGTGAACATTTCTATCTGGATTACTTCAGCAAGATTAATAAAATTGAAAAGAATTGTTTGTCTATAAAGTTAAGGAACTGAGAAGACAACCTCTTAGTTAGGTCATGGTTCCCCATTGTTTAATTCTTCCACCTTCATGAGATATTGGCCCAACTCCTATAAAACTGTTACAAGGGTTTGGTGGAAATTCACTAGTAAGAAGATTCAAGCCACTATCTATTATAGGCCAGGGAATCTGACTTTCAACATAGTCTTGCTGATTACCTTTGCAAAAGGAAAGGCTTTGCATGTCTTGCCCTTCTTTGTGCTTCTCAGCTCCTCCTGTATTTCTTCCTTTTATTTTTTTAACATTTTATTTATTAATTTATTTTTGGCTGTGCTAGGTCTTCGTTGCTGCGTGTGAGTTTTCTCCTGTTGAGGCGAGTGGAGGCTACTCTTTGTTGCAGCGCACAGGCTCCAGGAGTGAGGGCTTCAGTAGCTGCAGCGCATGAGCTCATCGTTTGTGCACGGACTTAGTTGCTCCATGGCATGTGGGATCTTCCTGGACCAGGGACTGAACTTGTGTCCCCTGCATTGGCAGGTGATTCTTATCCACTGCACCACTAGGGAAGTCATAATTCTTCCTTTCTTGCCTTGGACTTTAAGTAGGGCAGTTCTTTGTTGGGAGAAGGTAATTGTTTACCTAGTGGAATATCTGTAGTCCTCTAGTGATCTGGAATGAAATGGAAGTTTTGCTCCCAAGTCTTATTTGGCTTACTAGTGACCTGCCCGATTACGGCATCTCTCACTTTGTTTTATAGTTGCTCTTTGCATGTACATCAAGGGAAACCTCTTGATTTCAAAATATTCAAAGGCTATATTTTCTTCAAATCTAAATATTTACCCTGTTAGTTATGTATTGCTATATAAAAAAAATTACCCCAAAATTTAGCAGCTTAAAACAACAAATGCTATTTCCTCAGTGTTTCTCCAGAAATAACTTAGCTGGGTGATTCTGGCTTGGGTTCTCATAAAATTGCAGTCAACGGACTTCCCTGGTGGTCCAGTGGCTCCAGGTGGTCCCCTGTGCTCCCAATGCAGGGGGCCAGTGTGATCTCTGGTCAGGGAACCAGATGCCACATGCTGCAACTAAGAATTCACATGCTGCAAATGAAAAAAAAAAAAAAGAAAGAAAGAAAGATTGCAGTCAAGCTGTTTGCTAGGGCTACAGTCATCATTTTTCATATTTTTGGTTTTGTTTAATATCATGTCAAACTCATTCTCTTTCTGCCTCTTTGTTTCTAAGGTTAGATTCTTTATGAGACAGAAACTCCAGCATCAATTTACTTTTAAAAAACACACTCAAATTGCCCCTAAACACAGTCTATATCCTCTTCAAAGAATTTAATACAGCTTAAGGTATGGATAAAGGCTGGTGACAATAGTTGGCTTGGCAACAGGTGACATGTTGTATGAAAAATTATGTACCTTTAAACACAAGAATTATATTTAGCTCACACACATGGAATTCAGGGACTCAGGAAGCTGAGGGAACAAAGACTCCCATCTCACACTGACTGTGGGCTTACCCCAGGTCAATGAAATGGCAAGTACTAATTGAAAGGTGTGTGTTTTTGACAAGTTGAATTCATATAAGTTAAATACATTTATATTCAATACAGACATGTTGAGATGTAAAGACATTTTCTGATTTATGTGTAAGCACTGAATTATTAGTTTTATAGGATTTGATATCTCACCTTATGCATTTTCTTTCCAGTATTTTAGAGCTTTGCTCTGCTTGTTCATCAATGTTCTAATATTTAAGTACTTGGAAACCAAAGAGCTTTTCCCAGAATATGATGAACTTTTGGTATGTCTTATTCCAATCATATAGATAATAATTTAGCCTAAATTATATGCTTGGTTATTTTACATTTATTTTGATTGAAATCATTAATTAAATTAAATTTATGCAGTATGAAAGGCAGTAGTATATCTCAATCATGAGTATAAAATCCAACTACACATGCACAGGCTTTTGAATTAAACCTATCCTTCAGTATTGGTTTGTCATGCTCATTCTAGCTGTTGACTGGATCTCCTGGCTGATAATCAATGGCTTGAAAGTTTAAGAAATACTTCATTTTCAAAAACATTGTTGAAAAACAAATTTGAGAAAAATTTTATTGATTTTTTTTCCCCAAGCTGAAATACTGTGTATCTTTATAACAGAATCCCTTGTCCTTGTTCACAGGAGGTCAACATTCTGCTGAGGCTGAGTGGACAAAACAGGTCTATCCTTTCAGTTGAACAGAAATCTAGAGGTCATTAAATGCTGAATGTCTTCCTTCTATTATCATTGTTAAAAAATAATATCTCCTATCTGAAAATCTAGTGCTTGCATTCTCCATGGAGAGCAGTTCCTTCCCAAGCTGTTATGTAATCTCTATTCTCTGAGTGATGTCTTAACCACTAGCTGTATTTAATAATTTGTTCTGACGTGTAGGTACAGACACAACATTATTTTGGTTAAGGGTAAAGGAGTTTTAAATAAATTGGCTCCTCTGATCAGGAAGAATACTACTAAAACATATGCCATGACTACAGTGGTTTCCATCAAGTTTGCCCACTGAGTTTTTCTAGAAAATTGCCTGGCGTATTTAAATATGCTCAATGAATATTTGTGGAACAGTTTTATGGTTGGAGTCATCTTTTAGGTTCCATTAACTTTTGTCACATGTTTTATTTTATTTTAATACCTCTGTATTAGTTTCCTAGGGCTGCCATACCAAGTTACCACAGACTTAGTGGCCTGATTACCAAATTACCACAAACTTCGGGGCTAAAGAGCCTCTTGTTGAGGATGAAAGAAGAGAGTAAAAGCTGGCTTAAAACTCAACATTCAAAAAACTAAGATCATGGCATCCAGTCCTATCATTTCATATTAAATGGAAGGGAAAAAATGGAAACAGTGAGAGACTTTAATTTCCTCAACTCAAAAATCACTGAAGAAGGTGACTGCAGCCATGAAATTAAAAGATGCTTGCTCCTTGGAAGAAAAGCTATGGCAAACCTAGATAGTGTATTAAAAAGAAGAGACATCACTTTGCCAACAAAGGTTTGAATAGTCAAAGCTGTGGTCTTTCCAGTAGTCATGTATAGATGTGAAAGTTGGACCATAAAAAAGGCTGAGCAAAGATGAACTGATGCTTTCAAATGTGGTGAAGAAGAGACATCACTTTGCCAACAAAGGTTTGAATAGTCAAAGCTGTGGTCTTTCCAGTAGTCATGTATAGATGTGAAAGTTGGACCATAAAAAAGGCTGAGCAAAGATGAACTGATGCTTTCAAATGTGGTGCTGGAGAAGACTCTTCAGAGTCCCTTGGACAGTAAGGAGATCGAATCAGTCAATCCTAAAGGAAATCAACCCTGAATACTCATTGAAAAGACTGGTGCTAAAGCTGAAGCTCCAATACTTCGGCTATCTGATGTGAAGAGACCACTCATTGGAAAAGACCAGATGCTGGGAGACTGAAGGTAAAAGGAGAAGGGGGCAGCAGAGGAAGAGATGGTTGGATGGCATCAACAACTCAATGGACATGAGTTTCAGCAAACTCTGGAAATCAGTGAAGGACAGGGAAGCCTGGCGTGCTGTAGGCCAGGGAGTGTCAAAAAGTCAGACATGACTTAGCCACTGAGCAGCAACAATAGTGGCTTGAAACCAAAGAATTTTCTCTCACAGGTCTGGAGACCAGAAGTCTATAACCAAGCTGTTGGCAGGTCACACTCCCTCCGGAGGCTCTAGAGAGGAATCCTTTTCTTTTCCTTTTTTTTTTTTTTTGTTTGCCACTTTATTTATTTATTTTTAATTGAAGGATCATTGCTTTACAGAATTTTGTGGTTTTCTGTCATACATCAACAAGAATCAGCTGTAGGTACAACCATGTCCCCTCCCTCCCAAACCTCCCCTCCCATCTCCCTCCCCATCCCACCCTTCTAGATTGTCACAGAGCCCCTGTTTGAGTTCCCTGAGTCATATAGCAAATTCCCATTGGCTATCTATTTTACATATGTTGTTGTAAATTTCCATGTTACTCTTTCCATTCTAATTGAAATATACATAAGTAAAACAGGTTTAAAGTGTACAGTTTCATGAGTTTTGACAACTCCACCTTAATCAAAGGCAGAATATTTTCATCATCACTTTATTTTCAGCAGTTTTACTGTGATGTCCATAGATATAATTTCATTTGTATTCATCCTTATTGGGATTTTCTGAATCTTCTGGATTTACTGGTATCCCACCCTAGCCTTCTCCCACAGAGTCTAAAAGTCTGTTCTGTACATTTGTGTCTCTTTTTCTGTTTTGCATATAGGGTTATTGTTACCATCTTTTAAAATTCCATATATATGCATTAGTATACTGTATTGGTCTTTATCTTTCTGGCTTACTTCACTCTGTAAAATGGGCTCCAGTTTCATCCATCTCATTAGAACTGATTCAAATGAATTCTTTTTAATGGCTGAGTAATATTCCATTGTGTATATGTACCACAGCTTCCTTATCCATTCATCTGCTGATGGGCATCTAGGTTGCTTCCATGTCCTGGCTATTATACACAGTGCTGCGATGAACATTGGGGTACATGTGTCTCTTTCAGATCTGGTTTCCTCTGTGTGTATGCCCAGGAGTGGGATTGCTGGGTCATATGGCAGTTCTATTTCCAGTTTTTTAAGGAATATGTTCTGAGAGAATAGAACTGAAACAAGTATACTATCAAGGGTGAAACAGATCACCAGCCTAGGCTGGATACATGAGACAAGTGCTCAGGGCTGGTGCACTGGGAAGACCCAGAGGGATGGGATGGGGAGGGATGTGGGAGGGGGAATCGGGATAGCAAACACATGTAAATCCATGGCTGATTCATGTCAGTGTATGGCAAAAACCACTGCAATATTGTAAAGTAATTAGCCCCCAACTAATAAAAATAAATGAAAAAAATAATAAAATAGATAACCAACAAGGACCTACTGTTAAAAAAAAAAAAAAAAAGGTTTCTAGTACCAGTAAATCCAGAGAGGAACCCTTTTCTTGCCTCTCTGTTGCTTTGTGGCTCCATAACTCCAGTATCTGCCTCCAGCTTCACATGGTCTTCCCTTCTGTTGGTTTCTTCTTCTCTTCCTATAGAGACATTTGCCCATGGATCTAGGATCCACTTTATTAATCCAGGTGGATCTCATCTTGAGATCCTTCACTTAATTATTACAAAGACGTATTTTTCAAAATAAGTTCACATTTACAGGTACCCTGGGGTTAGAATGTGGACACACATTTTTGGTAGCCCAATTTAATCCTCTATAACCTCTGATTATCAGTTTTAAAATTCTGTCCATTCAACACACATTTTAATTTTTTAAAGATTTTTATTTTAGATCTCTCAGATTTGGAATAATATAAAATTGAAATTTTATTTAAAATAGAACACAATTTAAACTCACATAAAATAATGTCCTATCTACTCTGAAATCTCTTCATGTTAGTTTTTCCATGAGTTCTAATGAACACACTTCATTTCTGCTAATTTTTCAATTGCCATAGCATTCATCATTTCAGATTTTATTAGTTCACAGTAATCCCTTTAAAAAAATTCCATGATGTGAGACACTTTTAATTAGTTTCAATATATTTTATTTCACTATGAATCAGAGTTTGTGCAGGAGCATTAAATTCAGTTGAGAGCCTATTTACCTCTGTGCATTTGTGTCATTAAGGTGTCATTAATATTTCTCTGACTGAATTTAGCAGTATTTTGTCTTCAGCTGGTTTCTTTGGCAAGCACAGCCTGCAAAAATGTAGATAGTATATTTGCAAAATAATCTCAGGGAACAGGAATATGGTATAGAAAGAGGACCTCAGGGCAGGAAAGAGAAACCAAACAGGAATATGTTGTCAAGTAAGACACCACTATGTGGCAACTGATGCTTGACCACATAAGGCTTTCTTGAAGAATCTTGTAAAACATAACACAGAGACAAAATAGGGACCATATACCCACCCATTGGCTTCCATTACTCATTGGTTAAGAGTCCACATCCCCTCTCATCTGGTTGCACACATGTAGATGCTGAGCTGTTCCCTAAGGTACTTGCATAAAAAGGGAGTGGCTGGTCTTAATGAAATACATTCCCCCCAAAGATGATCAAGGAATGTCCTGAACTGGTCACTGTAGCAATAGGTGGAATAAAAGATAGGGCCAAAAGTTTATGCAAATGAGCACGAGGGGTGCAGCATACTTTTACTTCCATACTGCCAAGTGGGCTTTCCTCAGCTTATGAGACTGTAGTTTTGGGAGCAGTATGAATCACATCACTGGAATTTCACATCAAGAAACCAGGCCTCCAGATGGCTTCAGAGGTGAATTCTATCAAACATTTAGAGAAGACCTAATGCTTATCCTCCTAAAATTCTTTCAAAAAATTGCAGAGGAAAGACCACTTCCAAATTCATTCTACAAGGCCACCATCACCCTGATACCAAAACCAGACAAAGACAACACAAAAAAAGAAAACTACAGGCCAATACCACTGATGAACACAGATGTAAAAATATTCAACAAAATTCTAGCAAACAGAATTCAACAACACATTGAAAAGCTCACACACCATGATCAAGTTGGTTTATTCCCAGGATACAGGGGTTCTTCAATATATGTAAATCAATCAATGTGATATACCATATTAACAAATTGAAAGATAAAAACCATATGATAATATCTACAGATGCTGGAAAAGCCTTTGACAAAATTCAGCACCCATTTACGTTAAACACTCTTTAAAAAAAAAGATCATAGAAGGATCCTACCTCAAATAGTAAAGGCCATATATGATAAGCCCACAGTTCAGTTCAGTTCAGTTCAGCTCAGTCGTTCAGTCATGTCCGACTCTTTGCAACCCCATGAATCATAGCATGCCAGACCTCCCTGTCCATCACCAGCTCCCAGAGTTTATCCAAACTCATGCCCATCAAGTCAGTGATGCCATCCAGCCATCTCATCCTCTGTTATCCCCTTCTCCTCCTGCCCCCAATCCTTCCCAGCATCAGGGTCTTTTCCAATGAGTCAACTCTTCGCATGAGGTGGACAAAGTATTGGAGTTTCAGCTTCAGCATCAGTCCTTCCAATGAACACCCAGGACCGAACTCCTTTAGGATGGACTGGTTGGATCTCCTTGCAGTCCAAGGGACTCTCAAGAGTCTTCTCCAACACCACAGTTCAAAAGCATCAATTTTTTGGTGCTCAGCTTTCTTCACACTGCAACTCTCACATCCATCATGACCACTGGAAAAACCATAGCCTTGATTAGACAGCACCACAGCAAACATTACTCTCAATGGTGAAAACCTGATAGCATTCCCTCTAAGATCAGGAACAAGACAGGGATGTTCACTCTCTCCACTAATACTCAACATAGTTTTGGAAGTCCTAGCTTTGGCAATCAGAGAAGAAAAAAAATAAAAAGAATCCAGATCAGAAAAAAAGAAGCAAAACTCTCATTGTTTGCAGATGACATGATAATGTATAGAAAACCCTAAAGATACTATCAGAAAATTACTAGAGTTAATCAGTAAATTTAGCAAATCATAGGATACAAAATCAATACACACAAATCACATGCATTCCTATATATTAACAATGAAAAATCAGAAGGAGAAATTAAGGAATCAATCCCATTTACCATTGCAACTAAAAGAATAAAATACCTAGGGATAAACCTACCTAAAGAGACAAAAGAACTGTATAAAGAAAATTATAAGACACTGATGAAAAGAAATCAAAGATGACATAAACAGATGGAGAGATATTCCATGTTCTTGGGTAGAAAGAATCAATATTGTGAAAATGACTATACTAACAAATGCAATGTACAGATTCAACATGATCCCTATCAAATTACCAATGGCATTTTTCACAGAACTAAGAAAAAAAATTTCACAATTAATATGGAAACACAAAAGACCCTGAATAGCCAAAGCAGTCTTGAGAAAGAAGAATGGAGCTGGAGGAATCAACATTCCTGACTTCAGACTATACTACAAAGCTATAGTCATCAAGACAGTATGGTACTGGCATAAAAACAGAAATTAGAGAAATGGAAGAAGGCAGAGAGCCCAGAGAAAAACCCATGCACCTATAGGTATCTTATTTTTGACAAAGGAGGGAAGAATATACAATGGGGCAAAGACAGCCTCTTCAATAAATGGTGCTGGGAAAACTGGACAGTTACATGTAAAAGAATGAAATTAGAACACTTCCTAACACCATACACTTTAAAGATAAACTCAAAATGGATTAAAGACCTAAATGTTAAGACCAGAAACTGTAAAACTCTTAGAGGAAAACTTAGGCAGAACACTCAATGACATAAATCCAGCAAGATCCTCTATGACCTACCTCCTACAGTAATGGAAATAAAAACAAAAGTAAACAAGTGAGACATAATTAAACTTAAAACCTTTTGCATAGGAAAGGAAACTCTACACAAGGTGAAAAGACAACCCTCAGAATGGGAGAAAATAATAGCAAATGAAACAACTGACAAGGGATTAATTTCTAAAATATACAAGCAGCTCATACAACTCAATAGCAGAAAAACAAACAACCCAATCAAAAAGTGGGGGAAAGACCTAAACAGACATTTTCCAAGAAGAATATAGATGGTTAACAAATACATGAAAAAATGCTCAATATCACTCATTATTAGAGAAATACAAATCAAAACTACAATGAGATATCACCTCACACTGGTCAGAATGACCATCATTAAAGTCTGCAAACAGTAAATGCTGGAGAGGGTGTAGAGAAAAGGGAACACTCTTGCACTCTTGATGGGAATGTAAATTGATACAGCCACTATGGAAGATGGTGTGGAGATTCCTTAAAAAGCTAACAATAAAGAAAACCACCATATGACCCACCAATCCCACTGCTAGGCATATATCCTGAGGAAACCAAAATTGAAAACAACACACGTACCTCAATGTTCATTGCAGCTCTATTTACAACAGCTAGAACATGGAAGCAACCTAGATGTCCATCGACAGATGAGTGGATAAAGAAGTAATGGTACATATATACAATGGAATATTACTCAGTCGTACAAAGGATGCATTTGAGTCCGTTCTAACGAGGTGGATGAACCTAGAGCCTATTATGAAGAGTGAAGTAAGTCAGAAAGAGAAAGATAAATATCACATACTGACACATATACATGGAATCTAGAAAGACGGTACCAATGAACTTATTTGCAGGGCTGCAGTGGAGAAACAGACATAGAGAACAGACGTATGAACAGGGAGGGAATGGGGTGCAGGAGGAAGGAGAGGGTGGGGTGTATGGAGGGAGTAACATGGAAGCTTACATTATCATACGTAAAATAGACAGCCAGTGAGGACTTGCTGGATGACTCAGGGAACTCACACAGGGACAACCTAGAGGGGTGGGGTGGGGAGGGAGATGGGAGGGAGCTTCAAGAGGAGGGGATGTATGTATACCTGTGGCTGATTCGCGTTGATATTTGGCAGAAAACAAGAAAATTCTGTAGAGCAATTATCCTTCAGTTAAATAAAATCAGATTAAAGCCCCCAGAAAAGAAATCTTAATAAATAAATGTGTCATTTAGATTTGAAACTATTTTTTGAAGCATTACTTAAAGATTTTTAATATAGTAAATCTAATGGATGTTAAACCTTAAAAAAAAAAGAAAAGAAACCAGGCCTCTTGTCTTGGAGAAGTGTGCCTTAACCTCCTCATTTGCCTAAGAGGATAATGACAGTCACACTTACCTCATGGATTTACTGCAGTGAAGCCAAGATGAGAAAATATACAGAGAGTGCTTAGCCCAGTGCTAAGGACTTTCTGATTCCAGCCAGGTGTCCAATAATTCAATTCCATTCTGATGTGAATTACCAGGAGTTAGCACATACTTCACAAGTTGATGGCTCAGTCCCCTGAGACCGCCCCCTCCCCATCCCTTCAGATGCCAGCTGCACGTCCACCCACACTTACAGTTGAAAGCTACAAATTCATGGCTTCTTATCCCCACTCAAGTTTGATAATTAACTGAAACAACTTGTAGAATTCATCAAATCAATGTACTTACAATTATCATTTTATTAGGAAGTATACAAACTCATACTCAGATGAAGAGACACATGGGATGCAAGGTCTGGCAGGTCCTGAGTGCAGGACCTAACTCCTGTGGAGTTAGGGTCCACTACGCTACCAGCACTTTACATTTATAAAGCCAAGCCTCTTTGCTGAGCTTTTTAATTGAGGTTTTATTGAGTAGACCTGCTTGATTAAACCATTAGCCACATGATTAAACTCCATCTCCAGCTACTCTCCCCTCTTCAGTGGTTGGGGGATGGGGCTGAAAGTCTCAACCTTCCAATCAGGTGTTTGATTTTTCTGGTCACAAACCCCCATCCTGAAGCTCTTTAAGGCCCCCATCTTAAGTCATCTCATTAGCATAAACTCAGGTATGGTGGAAGGCAGCTCATCTCAAGATGAGACCCACCTGGATTAATAAAGTGGCTCCTAGATCCAAGGGCAAATGTCTCTACAGGAAGAGAAGAAGAAACCGACAGAAGGGAAGACCATGTGAAGTTGGAGGCAGAGACTGGAGTTATGGAGCCACAAAGCAACAGAGAGGCAAGAAAAGGATTCCTCTCTAGAGCCTCCGGAGGGAGTGTGACCTGCCAACAGCTTGGTTATAGACTTCTGGTCTCCAGACCTCTGAGAGAAAATTTCTTTGGTTTCAAGCCACTATTGTTGCTGCTCAGTGGCTAAGTCATGTCCGATATTTTGGCACCCCCTGGCCTACAGCACGCCAGGCTTCCCTGTCCTTCACTAATTTCCAGAGTTTGCTCAAATTCATGTCCACTGAGTTGGTGATGCCATCCAACCATCTCTTCCTCTGCTGCCCCCTTCTCCTTTTACCTTCAGTCTCTCCCAGCATCCGGGTCTTTTCCAATGAGTTGTCTCTTCACATCAGATAGCCGAAGTATTGGAGCTTCAGCTTCAGCATCAGTCTTTCCAGTGAGTCTTTTCAATCAACCCTGAATAGGGTTGATTTCCTTTAGGATGGACTGATTTGATCTCCTTACTGTCCAAGGGACTCTGAAGAGTTTTCTCCAGCATCACAGTTCAAAGGAATCAATTCTTTGGTGTTCTACCTTCTTTACGGTCCAACTCTCACAATCCTCCGTGACCACTGGGAAGACCATAGCCTTGACTATACAGATCTTTGTTGGCAGAGTAACATCTCTGCTTTTCAGCACCCTGTCTAGGTTTGTCATAGCTTTCCTGCCAAGAAGCAATCATCTTCTGATTTCATGGCTGCAGTCATGATCTGCAGTGATTTTAGAGCTCAAGAAGAGGAAATCTGTCACTACTTCCACATTTTCACCTTCTATTTGGCATGAAGTAGTGGGCCAGTTGACATGATCTTGGTTTTTTAAATATTTAGTTTTAACCCAGCTATTTCACTCTCCTCCACCCTAATCAAGAGGTTCTTTAGTTCCTCTTCTCTTTCTGCCATTAGGTTGGTATCATCTGCATATCTGATGTTGTTGATGTTTCTCCCACCTATCTTGATTCCAGCTTGTAATTCATCCAGCCCAACATTTCTCATGATGTGCTCAGCGTATAGGTTAAAAAAACAGGGTGACAACAGACACCTTCACAGATCACTACCTTGTCATGTATCAGTAGTGCATATAAGTGCACATAAGTGCACTTAGTAGTCATGCATAACTCAATGAAACTATGAGCCATGTCATGTCAGACCACCCAAGACAGACGGGTCATAGTGGCAAGTTCTGACAAAATGTGATCCACTGGAGGAGGCAATGGCAAACCACCCCAGTATACTTGCCATGAGAACCTCATGAACTGTATAAAAAGACAAAAAACTTTATGCATTCATACATACACAGAGTAAAAGAGTTGGAAGTGTTTAAAGTACAAGCTCAATTTAATTTCCTTTGGCAAAATGTAGGAAACATATGTTTAAAACAAAAATACAAGCAGTAATTCCTGAAAGACCTCCTAAATGAAGGCATTAGATGGAGTAGGGTGCTATTACCTAGAAGCATAATCAACAGTTCTTGTTCTCAAGGTTAAAATTCTAGGCAGGGAGAAGTGCCATTAGCATGAAACTGAACATTATGAAAGATGAATATGTGTTACAGAGAGCAAGCAAAGTAATATTGCAAAGCAGTTCTTGAGCAAATTAATAAATGTATTCTACAAACAATACATGCCAAAGACAATCTATACCAATTAAGGAAGTGTTTATAGGCAATTTTCAATACCAGGATTGGTAAAACTTAAACCTTTTAGAGGAACAGGAGAGGACCTTGAAAGATATAGAAAGTGAAAGTGAAAGTTGCTCAGTGGTGTCCGACTCTTTGCAACCCCAGGGACTATATAGTCCATGGAATTTTCCAGGCCAGAATACTAGAGTGGGTAGCCTTTCCCTTCTCCAGGGGATCTTCCCAACCCAGGGACTGAACCCAAATCTCCCACATTGCAGGCAGATTCTTTACCAGCTGAGCCACAAGGGAAGCCTGAACAATGTAGAAAGAAAGTGAAAGAAAGTGAAGTCGCTCAGTCGTGTCTGACTCTGCAACCCCATGGACTGTAGCCCACCAGGCTCCTCAGTCCATGGAATTTTCCAGGCAAGAGTACTGGAGTGGGATGCCATTTCCTTCTCCAGGGGATCTTCCCAACCCAGGGATCGAACCCTGGTCTCCTGCACTGCAGGCAGACGCTTTACCGTCTGAGACACCTGGGAAGCCAAAAGATATAGAAGGGCAGGAGCAAAAACCAGGAGAAAAAAAAGTCAAAATGTAGCACTAACTTTTGTCTGAATAACTAGCTCACCCTTGCTTATGTTTTAGGTTTGAAATTAGCAACACAAATCTAACATTAGCAATGTCAGATTTATGAAGGCTCTCATGTTTATTCACGGTCTTTTCACTCTGAGGAGCCTGTGAGGATCTGTTGGGGAGTTTATTGTAGCAAAGAGGGAAAGATATTGAGGTCAGTTGTAAAAATGGAATATATGAAACCAGTGAATTCAGGACAATGTGTTCAGGTCACCAAAACTTTGTGAAGAAACAAATATCACGAAGAGGGGGAAAGTGGGAATTTTTTATATTCTTGAAATCATGTAAGCGATCTGAGCCAGAGCACAGGTGAAATGTGACCCAGTAGGGCAGGGAGTTGCACCGAGTGTGAGCACATACCCACTGGGGGTTGTCTCCTTGAGGACCTGCCTTCTCCCATCTGTTAATGAGAAAAAACACACCCAAGTGAAGTAAATAGTAATTAGTGGTGGACCTAGCAGTAGCCTCCAGGGCCCCAGATCACAAAGGTTAAAGTCAAAAGGAAAACACCCTTAAGTTATTTTATAAAGGGATTAAACTGAACCTATTTGTGCATGAGTTTCTAGGCCCAAGAGATACTTCTCTCCCTGGCCTTGGTCAGGGTCAATCTATAATAAATCTAGTGTTGATATATCCACATGGTCTTGACAGTTTTCCTATTGGCATTGCTACATGGAAGGAATCTTAAGCTGAAAAGTGACAGGCTTATTCTTCTCTTCTGAGAAGGCTAACTTAGGATCTATAATATTGTGATTTATATTAATAATAAGAAATATACATTTGGTCTTCTTGTCACTTTCCTGGTACAGAGCTCCTATAAGACTTGTAGTTTAAATGTGGAGAACCATAATGGTATCTTTTATTATGCTAATGAGGTGACTTTCAGAAAGCCCTAGGTTCCCTAAGAATGTGAGAGAGAAATGTGAGAGTTGGACCATAAAGAAGGCTAAGTGCCAAAGAATTGATACTTCCAACTGTGTTGCTAGAGAAGACTCTTGAGAGTCTCTTGGACAGCAAGGAGATCAAACCAGTCAATTCTAAAGGAAATCAACCCTGAATATTCCCTGGAAGCTGAGGATGAACCTGAAACTTCAATACTTTGGCCACCTGATGCAAAGAGCTGACTCATTGGAAAAGGCCCTGATGCTGGGAAAGACAGAGGGCAGGAGGAGGAGGGGACAGAGAACGAGACAGTTGGATGGCATCATCAACTCAATGGGCATGAGTTTCAGCAAATTCTAGTAGATAGTGAAGGACAGGGAAGCCTGGCATGCTGCAGTTCATGGGGTCTGAAAGAGTTGGACACAATTTAGTGACTGAACAAAACCAACAACCTAAGAATGCAGGCTTCTAGCTTATTAGAGGGTCAGAACTTTCAGTCCCCTGTGCCCTCCACCCACCACTCCAACTGTGGGGGAGGGGAGAGGAGATGGAAATTGAATTTAATCATCCATGGCCTAGGATTTAATTAACCATGCTTATGTAATGAAGCCTCCATTAAGAAAGAAAGAAAAAGAGAGGAAAGAAAGAAAGAAAATAATGAAAGAGAGCTTCTAGGGTGGTGAACAAGTTAAAATTTGGGGAGAGTGGCATGGTCAGAGAGCACAGACTCCTCATACACCTCCCACACGTTGACCCTGTGAATCTCTTCATCTGGCTGTTGATTCGTGTCATTTAAAATCCTTTGTAATAAATCAGTAATCCAGTGAGTAAACTGGTTCCTGAATTCTGTGAACCACTCTAGCAAATTAACCAAACACAAGGATTGGGTTGTGGATAATGTAATTTATAGCCAGTTGTTCATAAACAAAGGCAACAAAATGGACTGTGATTGGTATCTGAAGTGGAAGTCTGTCTTGGGGACTGAGCCTTTAACCTGTGGAATCTGACTCTCCAAATAAGCAGTGTCAGAATTGAGTGGGTTTATAGAATACCCAGATTGGTGATGTGGGGGAAAAACTCACATGTTGGGACTGGGTGCAGAATTGTAGGATTACAGTGATGGAGCGTGGCCACAGACCATACTGGGAGGAGCACAAAAGTCCATAGTAATGGCTATTGTTTCATTTGACCTTTACAACCCCAAGAGAAGAATAGGCTTTATTGTTCTTCTGTTCTGCAGATGAGAAAACAGAGCTCCAGAAAGATTAAACCATTTTAATAGTAATAGCTCATCTAGAAACTAAAGCACACAGGTGCTCTGACTACAAAAATCAATGCTGTAAGCTTTCTATGAGTTAATATTTTTCTGTTTAGTCCATGAATATTTTCTATGATACAGTTGCTGACTCTGTTTTCTGTATTTAGTATGTTTAGAACTTGAACAATAAGGCCCAAATCACCTCTCAGGAAGCTCAAGATGCTTTTTATTCTAACTCAGTGTTTCATTTTGCTTTCTTTCATAAATAATTCATTTCTCATTTATAACTTAATAAAATATAATTCTTCCTAAACAATTGGAAATCTGAATCGATAATAATAATTTTTATGAGCAGAGACTCTGCAAAGGAACACAAAGTATGAAATTGCCATGTGGGAAATCTTATAACACTCTGGGAATCTGCAAATATAAAAACAAAAGCCAATATAAACTACATTGTCATAAATCATCAGTCAGTTCAGTCACTCAGTCATGTCCGACTCTTTGCGACCCCATGGACTGCACCACGCCAGGCTTCCCTGTCCATCACCAACTCCTGGAGTTTGCTCAAACTCATGTCCATTGAGTTGGTGATACCATCCAACCATCTCATCCTCTGTCGTCCCCTTCTCTTCCTGCCTTCAATCTTTCCCAGCATCAGGGTCTTTTCAAATGAGACAGTTCTTCGCATCAGGTGGCCAAAGCATTGTGGAGTTCCAGTTTCAACATCAGTCCTTCCAGTGAATATTCAGGACTGATTTCCTTTAGGAGGGACTGGATGGATCTCCTTGGGGACTCTTAAGAGTTTTCTCCATCACCACAGTTCAAAAGCATCAATTCCTCGGCGCTCAGCTTTCTTTATAGTCCAACTCTCATATCCATACATGACCACTGGAAAAACCATAGCTTTGACTAGATGGATCTTTGTTGGCAAATATGTCTCTGCTTTTTAATATGCTGTCTAGGTTGGTCATAACTTTTCTACCAAGGAGCAAGTATCTTTTAATTTCATGGCTGCAGTCACCATCTGCAGTGATTTTGGAGCCCAAAAAAATACAGTCTGTCACTGTTTCCATTGTTTCCCCATCTATTTGTCATGAAGTGATGGGACCACATGCTATGATCTTAGTTTTCTGAATGTTGAACTTTAAGTCAACTGTTTTACTGTCCTCTTTCAGTTTCATCAAGAGGCTCTTTAGCTCTTCACTTTATGCCATAAGGGTGGTGTCATCTGCATATCTGAGTTTATTGATATTTCTCCCGGCAATTTGATTCCAGCTTCTGCTTCATCCAGCCCAGCATTTCTCATGATGTACTCTGCATATAAGTTAAATAATCAGGCTGACAACATACAGCCTTAACGTACTCCTTTCCTGATTTGGAACCAGTCTGTTGTTTCGTGTCCAGTTCTAACTCTTGCTTCTTGACCTGCATACAGATTTCTCAGGGAGCAGGTCAGGTGGTCTGGTATTCCCATCTCTTTCAAAATTTTCCAGTTTGTTGTGATCCACACAGTCAAAGGCTTTGGCATAATCAATAAGCAGAATTAGATTTTTTTCTGGAACTCTCTTGCTTTTTCGATGATTCAACAGATATTGGCAATTTGATCTCTGATTCCTCTGGCATTTCTAAATCCAGCTTGCACATCTGGAAGTTCACAGTTCACATACTGTTGAAGCCTGGCTTGGAGTTATTGAGCATCACTTTGCTAGTGTGTGAGATGAGTGCAATTGTTTGGTAGTTTGAGCATTCTTTGGAATTGCCTTTCTTTGGGATTGAAATGAAAACTGATATTTTCGAGTCCTGTGGCCACTGCTGAGTTTTCCAAATTTGCTGGCATATTGAGCACAGCACTTTCGCAGCATCATCTTTGAGGATTTGAAATTGCTCAACTGGAATTCCATCACCTCCACTAGCTTTGTTCGTACTCATGCTTCCTAAGGCCCACTTGACTTCACATTCCAGGATATCTGGCTCTAGCTGAGTGATCACACCTTCATTTTTATCTGGTTCATGAAGATCTTTTTTTGTACAGTTCTTCTTGCCACCTCTTCTTAATATCTTCTGCTTATATCTTCTGGTATGTTAGGTCCATACCATTTCTGTCCTTTATTGTGCCCATCTTTGCATGAAATGTTCCCTTGGTATGTTTAATATTTTTGAAGAGATCTCTAGTCTTTCCCATTCTGTTGCTTTCCTCTATTTCTTTGCACTGATCACTGAGGAAGGCTTTCTTATCTCTCCTGGCTATTCTTTGGAACTCTGCATTCATAAGTATATATCTTCCCTTTTGTCCTTTGCCTTTAGCTTCTCTTCTTTTCTTGCTATTTGTAAGGCCTCCTCAGACAACCATGTTGTCTTTTTGCACTTCTTTTTCTTGGGGATGGTCTTGATCACTACCTCCTGTACAATATCATGAACCTCTGTCCATAGTTCTTCAGGCACTTTGTCTAACAGATCTAATCCCTTGAATTTATTTGTCACTTCCACTGTATAATCATAAGGGATTTGATTTAGTCCTATCTGAATGGTCTAGTGGTTTTCCCTACTTTCTTCAATTTAAGTCTGAATTTGGCAATAAGGAGTTCATGATCTGAGCCACAGTGAGCTCCCAGTCTTGGTTTTGCTGACTGTATAGAGCTTCTCCATCTTTGGCTGCAAACAATATAATCAATCTGATTTTGGTATTGACCATCTGGTGATGTCCATATGTAGAGTCTTCTCTTGTGTTGTTGGAAGAGGGTGTTTTCTATGACCAGTGCATTCTCTTGGCAAAACTCTGTTGGCCTTTGTTCTGCTTCATTCTGTACTCCAAGGCCAAATTTGCCTGTTGCTCCAGGTATCTCTTGACTCCCCACTTTTGCATTCCAGTCCCTTATAATGAAAAGGACATCTTTTTTGGGTGTTAGTTCTAGAAGGTCTTGTAGGTCTTCATAGAACCATTCAACTTCAGCTTTTCAGCATTACTGGTTCGGGCATAGACTTGGATTACTGTGATATTGAATGGTTTGCCTTGAAAATGAACAGAGATCATTCTTTCCTTTTTGAGATTGCATGCGAGTACTGCATTTCAGACTCTTTTGTTGACTATGATTGCTGCTCCATTTCTTCTAAGGGATTTTTGCCCACAGTAGTAGATATAATGGTCATCTGAGTCTTCTGTTGTTGAGTGCCATTCTACTAGAGCTAGGTCTGGTACCAAAAAGAAAAAGAGAGAGAGAGAGAGATACTAATAATTTAAATGGAAAATTTGCATTAGAGTGTTGTCTCTATAACTTCTAATCATAAGCTGTTAGGTGGGACACTGGACCTTAGTTTTAGATTCAATAAAATGAGTTTTATCCTTTAAGATATTGCTAAAGTTATGTCAAATGTGACATTGTGATCTCCATTGGGTTACCATTATCAGAACCAGAGACCCAGAGAAGAAAGGGAGAAAGTGGCAGAGTACTTACTTAAAGAGATAATGACTAAAAATTTCCCAAATCTGGGGAGAAATTTGGACATCCACGTTCATGAAGCATAAAGTTTCCCTCTAAAATTTCAACCTGAAAGATCTTCTCTAAGACATAGTATAATAAAACTGTTCAAAGAAAAAGAGAATTTCAAAAACAGCAAGAGGAAAAAATGTCATATACAGAGAACCACTATAAGTATGTCAGCACATTTCTCAGCAGGCAGCTTACAGTCCAGGAAACATGGTAATATATTCAAAATGCAGAAGGAAAAAAACTGCTAGCCAGAATACTTTACTTCGCAAAGCTGTCCTTCAGAAATGAAGTAGCAATAAAGACTTTCCCAAACAAACGAAAGCTGAGGAAGTTCATCACGACTAGACTTGCCTTCAAGAATGCTGAAAGGAGCCTTTCAAGATGAGAAAAGGGATTCTAATTAGTAACATAAAAACATATGAAAATATAAAACACCCGTAAGGATAAGTATTAATATATGGTCAAATATAGAAAGCTATGATACTGTATTATGTTGGTGTGATAAGTACCTAACTCTAATAGAAAGCCTAATGGACAAAATTATAAAAATAACTTGTAGCTACAATTTGTCAGTGAATGTACAATATAGAAAGAGGTAAATTGTGACATCCAAAACAAAACTTGTGTGTGTGGAGGGGGTGGTTAAGTAAAAGGGTAGAATTCATGTATGCAGTTGAAGTTCAGTTGTTATTAGAGTAAAATGGACTATTATAACTATGTGCTCAGTCACTCAGTCTTTGTGACCCTATGGACTGTATTGCATCAGTTTCTCTGTTCATGGAGTTTTCCAGGTAAGAATGCTGGAGTAGGTTGCCGTTCCTACTCCAAGGGATCTTCCTGACCCAGGGATTGAACCTGTGTCTCCTGCTCCTGAATTGGCAGATGGATTCTTTAGCAGTGCCTCGGAATGTTTTATATAAGTCTTATGGTGGCCACAAAGCAAAAATCTACAGTAGATAAACAAAAATAAAGGGAAGGGAATAATAGAAAACTACCAGTATGGAAAAATCATCAACTACCAATGGAAGACATCAAGGGAAGAAATGAACAAGAAAACTACAAAACAACCAGAAAACAATTTAGAAAAATCATACTATAAGTACTTACCTATTAAAAATTATTTAAATGTAAAAGGATTAAATGATCCAATCAGAAAGTAAAGAGTGGCTGAATGGATTAAAAAAAACAACAATGTCCAAATATATATTGCTTACAAAAGACTCACTTCAGCTTTAAGGACACACATAAGCTCAAGGTGGAGGGATTGAAAGAGATTTTCCAAGAAAATGGAAGTCAAAAAAGAATAGGAGGTAACTATATTCATATCAAACAAAATAGATTGGAAAAAAGTAACAAGAAACAAAGAAGGTTATTATATGATGATAAAGAGGTCAGTTCATCAAGAGAACACAACGATTGAAAATACATATGTGAGACTCCCTGGTGGCTAAGTGGTGAAGAATCCATCTGCAATGCAGAAGACATGGGTTCCATCCCTGGGTTAGGAAGATCCCCTGAAGAAGGAAATGGCAACCCACTCCAGTATTCTTGCCTGGAGACGTCCTATGGATGGAAGAGCCTGGTGGTTCCATGGGGTCGCAAAAGAGTCAGACACAACTTAGCAACTAAACGACAATGGCAAATATGCATAACAAATATATATGCACCCAACATCAGAGGACCTAAATTTACACAAATAGTAACAGATCTGAAGGGAGAAACAGACAACAATCAGTAACAGTAGGGGACTTCAATAGCCTGCTTTCAACAATGGATAGATCATTCAGACAGAAAATCAGTAAGGAAGTATTGGACTTGACCTGTACTTTAGACCATATGAACCTAAAAGACAGGCACAGAACATTTCACCCTCCAGCAACAGACTATACATTCATCTCAAGTACACGTGCAACATTCTCCAGGGCCAATCATGTCACAAAGCAAGTCTTAGGAAATTTATGAAGAGTGAAATATACCAAGTATCTTTTCTGACCAAAATATTTTAACACTAGAAATAATGACAGGAGATCAACTGAAGAATTCACATGTATGAGGAAATTATACAACTCCTAAACAAAAAATTAATCAAAGAAAAAAATCAAAGGGAAATAAAAAAATATCTTGAAACAAATAAAAATGGCAGCACAACATACCCAAATTTACAAGATGCAGTAAAAACAATTCTAAGAGAGAAGTTTATGAATAATCACTTGGAAAAAATGAAATCTGACCTCTCTCTTATACCACTCACAAAAATTAGCTCCAATTGGATTAAAGGCTTAAATTTAAAATGTGAACTAAAAAACTATTAGAAGAAAACATGGAAAAAGCTCCTTGAAATTGGTTTTTGCAATGGTATTTTAGATATGACACCAAAAGCACAAGCAACAAAATCAGAAACAAGTGTAACTCTATCAAACTGACAGCTTTTTTACAGCAAAAGAAACAACCAACAAAATGAGAAGGCAGTCTAAGGAACTGGAAAAAATATTTGCAAACCATCTGATGAGGGGTTAATATTAAAAATGTGTAAGGAACTCTTATGATTCAATAGCAAGAAACATAAGCAAATAACTTAAATAATATAATTCAATCCAGTTCAGAGAAACTGAATAGACATTTTTCATACAGGGAAACTGTAGAACGATGTTGTCAGGGGTTTAGGGATGGAGAAAATGAGGAAATGTCAGACAAAGAGTACAAACTTTTAGTTTTAAGATGAATAAATAGTAGGGATCTAATATACAGCATAATGACTATAGTTAGTAATACCATATTATATATTTGAAAGTTGCTGTGGGAGTAAACCTTAAATGCTCTTAATGTACACACGAAGATAAGCATGTGAACTTATGGAGGTATTTACTAACTTTATGGAGGTAATGGTGGTATTATTTCACAATATATATGTTTGTGAAATCATTACTTTGTATATCTTAAACTTATACAATCAATCAATCATTTCAGTCAATTCAGTCGCTCAGTCATGTCCAACTCTTTGTGACCCCATGAATCCCAGCACAACAGTCCATCACCAACTCCCAGAGTTTACTCAAACTCATGTCCATTGAGTTGGTGATGCCATCCAACCATCTCATCCTCTGTTTTCCCCTTCTCCTCCTGCCTCCAATCCCTCCCAGCATCAGGGTCTTTTCCAATGAGTCAACTCTTCACATGAGGTGGCCAAAGTATTGGAGTTTCAGCTTCAGCATCAGTCCTTCCAATGAACACCCAGGACTGATCTCCTTTAGGATGGACTGGTTGGATCTCCTTGCAGTCCAAGGGACTCTCAAGAGTCTTCTCCAACACCACAGTTCAAAAGCATCAATTCTTTGGCACTCAGCTTTCTTTATAGTCCAACTCTCTCATCTGTATATGACCACTGGAAAAACCATAGCCTTGACTAGATGAACCTTTGCTGACAAAGTAATGTCTCTGCTTTTTAATATGCTGTCTAGGTTGGTCATAATTTTCCTTCCAAGGAGTAAGCATCTTTTAATTTCATGGCTGTAATCACCATCTGCAGTGATTTTGGAGCATAGAAAAATAAAGTCAGCCACTGTTTCCCCATCTATTTCCCATGAAGTGATGGGACCAGATGCCATGATCTTAGTTTTCTGAATGTTGAGCTTTAAGCCAGCTTTTTCACTTTCCTTTTTCATTTTCATCAAGAGCCTCTTTAGTTCTTCTTCAGTTTCTGCCGTAAGGGTGGTGTCATCTGCATATCTGAGGTTATTGATATTTCTCCCGGCAATCTTGAGTACAGCTTGTGCTTCCTCCAGCCCAGCGTTTCTCATGATGTAGTCTGCATATAAGTTAAATAAGCAGGGTGACAATATACAGCCTTGATGTAGTCCTTTTCCTATGTGGAACCAGTCTGTTGTTCCATGTCCAGTTCTAACTGTTGCTTCCTGACCTGCATACAGGTTTCTCAAGAGACAGGTCACATGGTCTGGTATTCCCATCCCTTTCAGAATTTTCCACAGTTTATTGTGATCCACACAGTCAAAGTCTTTGGCATAGTCAACACACAGAAAGATGTTTTTCTGGAACTGTCTTGCTTTTTCAATGATCCAGCGGATGTTGGCAATTTGATCTCTTGTTTCTCTGCCTTTTCTAAAACCATCTTGAACATCTGGTAGTTCACGGTTCACGTATTGCTGAAGCCTGGCTTGGAAAATTTTAAGCATCACTTTACTAGCGTGTGAGATGAGTGCAATTGTGCAGTAGTTCAAGCATTCTTTGGGATTGCCTTTCTTTGGGATTGGGATGAAAACTGACCTTTTCTAGTCCCATGGCCACTGCTGAGTTTTCCAAATTTGCTGGCATATTGAGTGCAGCACTTTCACAGCATCATCTTTTAGGATCTGAAATAGCTCAACTGGAATTCCATCACCTCCAGTAGCTTTGTTCGTAGTGATGCTTCCTAAGGCCTACTTGACTTCACATTCCAGGATGTCTGGCTCTAGGTGAGTGATCAACTTATACAATGCATATGTCAATTACATCTTCATAAAATAGGTATTGCTCTTTTGACCTTGGGTTACCTCAGCCTATAACTAATTTATAAAACAAGGAGAGTGGTTTTGGGGTCCTATATATTGACTCAACACAAAAAGATTATTTGAAGGAAACATGAAGACAACTTTGCAGTAACCTGTCCATTCATTCTAGAAAAACAACACAGTTGTTTATGTTCAAACCCAGTCACTCTGTTGCTATAGTGCATAAAGCTCCATCCTTTGCTTGGTATTATTCTTGCCGCCTCTGAAATATATTACAAGCAACGTTTTAATTAACTTCAGTGTTGTTAGTTCTGCTTAATTATTCTCTAGAAGCAAACCAGAAAATACAGATATGAAAATAGAGCTTGATATTACAGTGAAGACAGGTTGGTAGTGGGTAGTGAAAATGACTGAAGAGTAAGTAGGTGATATTTCTGCATAGTCTATATGTAGAATAAAAATTTCTATAGTCATGAACATTTCTAAATTGACACCTCTGGTTATAAAAATTATAATAATAGCTTTGTAGAGTTTTACACAAATAATATAATTAATATATTTTTGTATTTCAGCTTCTTCTGATATCTTAGTCCTGATTTTTAGAGAGCCCTCCCCCTTGCAAGTTTCTAATTTGAATTCTTTAAGTAGATTGTACATTTTCTATGAAAAGGCCATCACATAGTACATTCAACTGCCAGGATTTAAAAACTCAAGCTAATACAAACAAACCAAAAACCATTTTTTAAATAAGGGTTAATAGAGACTTTTTGTTTGTTTATTATATTCTCTAATCACTTAATATTGGACTCACAATACAGATACAATGCAAAGAAGGATGGTCAGATTTTTTAAAATTAATCTTAGGATTGCTTATTATGGCAAAAATGGAAGATAAGAGTAAATGGAAGTTTCTGTTCCCTGCTACTACTAGATTTCTATTTTGTAGAAAGAATAGCTTTTAGTAAAGTACAGGAATGTGGTTGCTTTTTTCTTGCTTGTGACAAATGAAGCTGAATAAATACATACATATTTTTTCCATAACACTTTTTGTGTTCACAGGTTAAGCAGGCTTCTAGGGGGTCAAAATGATGCTATTAAATAAAATTCAAATCTTGAAAGAGCATCTGCATTACATGAAAGTGAAAGTCGCTCAGTCGTGTCTGACTCTTTGTGACCCCATGGACTATACAGTCCATGGAATTCTCCAGGCCAGGATACTGGAGTGGGTAGCCTTTCCCTTCTCCAGGGGATCTTCCCAACCCAGGAATCCAACCAAGGTCTCCTGCATTGCAGGCAGATTCTTTACCAACTGAGCTATCAGTTAAGCCCTCTGTATTTTGTATCTTAGTTCAAAACCATCCAATGCTTGTTAGATCAATTCTGCAAACTTACATGCACTTAGGCACTTAGAGGATTTCTTCTTTAAATACTCTCAGTCTTTTCAAAAATTTTCAGCACCTTAGCAGAAGCTCAGAGGCTGCCACATGTGCTAAAGACGGACTTAACATAGACTGATGCTGGAGCCCAGGTTATGTCCTCAGTGTTGTCCATGGGATCGCAAAGCATCAGACACGACTGAGTGACTTTCACTTTCACTTTCAAGTTCAAGGGGACAAAGTTCTAATCTTGGCTAATCATTCATAAGATAAATAACAGGGAACGGTTGACAGCTAAAATATATAAAGAACTTATACAAACTTCCCTGGAGTCCAGTTTAGACTCTGCACTCCCAATGTAGAGAACACGGGTTTGTCCCTCAGTCAGGGAATAGTTGTCATTTTATTCACTTATATACCCACGCAGAAAATAAGGCCATGACTATATGAAACATGACATGAAATGTTTTGTAAGTCACGTGCAGACTCTACATATTCTTTGCCTTATGAATGTCCATAAATGTGGCCACAAAATAATGAGACATAGAAACTGCATGTGACAATCACCCTGGTACCTTGACTCTCTCAAGTTAGGGTCAATGTTAGATTTTGCTAGAATTGGGTGCACTTTCTCATCTAACTTTCCAACTTCTCATTGATTAACTTTTAAGACTGACTATTGCTCCTCAAATTATAAGTCCCTTAAGCTGCTCTCTAAAAGTTCAGAAATGGTCAAATCAGTAAACCCATTTTGGCTGACAAAATCTAGTCATGGAAGAATATGGAAGGCTGCAGCATGCTGTGATGCCCATGAAACAGTGAGAGAGGGACTTTTCTTTTGAAACCTGGAATTACTTTATTTCTTTTTTTTTAACTGAAGTATAGTTGATTTACAATATTGTGCCAATATCTGTACAGCAAAGTGACTCAGTTATGGTTGACCAGAGGACATTCAATATAGTTGCCTGTGCTATACATTAGGACCTTGTTCATCCATTCTAAATACAATAGTTTGCTCTACCAACCCCAAACTCCCAGCCTACCCCTCACCCCACCTCCTCCCCCTTGGCGACCACGTCTGTTCTCTATGAGTCTGCTGCTCTTTTGTAGATAGGTTCTTTTGCACCATATTTTATTTTATTTTTTTTTTTTTTTGAGGAAAGACCTTCTTTTTATTTTTTTTTTATTTATTTTTTTTTCCATTTATTTTTATTAGTTGGAGGCTAATTACTTTACAGCATTGCAGTGGTTTTTGTCATACATTGAATTAGCCATGGATTTACATGTATTCCCCATCCCGGTCCCCCCTCCCACCTCCCTCTCCACCCCATCCCTCTGGGTCCTCCCAGTGCACCAGGCCTGAGCACTTGTCTCATGCATCCAACCTGGGCTGGTGATCTGTTTCACCCTAGATATACATGTTTCGATGCTGTTCTCTTGAAACATCCCACCCCCGGATTCTCCCATAGAGTCCACAAGTCTGTTCTATACATCTGAGTCTCTTTTTCTTTTTTTGCATATAGGGTTATCGTTACCATCTTTCTAAATTCCATATATATGTGTTAGTATACTGTAATGGTCTTTATCTTTCTGGCTTACTTCGCTCTGTATAATGGGCTCCAGTTTCACCCATCTCATTAGAACTGATTCAAATGAATTCTTTTTAATGGCTGAGTAATATTCCATGGTGTATATGTACCACAGCTTCCTCATCCATTCATCTGCTGATGGGCATCTAGGTTGCTTCCATGTCCTGGCAATTATAAACAGTGCTGCGATGAACATTGGGGTGCACGTGTCTCTTTCAGATCTGGTTTCCTTGGTGTATATGCCTAGAAGTGGTATTGCTGGGTCATATGGCAGTTCTATTTCCAGTTTTTTAAGAAATCTCCACACTGTTTTCCATAGCGGCTGTACTAGTTTGCATTCCCACCAACAGTGTAAGAGGGTTCCCTTTTCTCCACACCCTCTCCAGCATTTATTGCTTGTAGACTTTTGGATAGCAGCCATCCTGACTGGCGTGTAATGGTACCTCATTGTGGTTTTGATTTGCATTTCTCTGATAATGAGTGATGTTGAGCATCTTTTCATGTGTTTTTTAGCCATCCGTATGTCTTCCTTGGAGAAATGTCTGTTTAGTTCTTTGGCCCATTTTTTGATTGGGTCATTTATTTTTCTGGAGTTGAGCTGGAGGAGTTGCTTGTATATTTTTGAAATTAATCCTTTGTCTGTTGCTTCATTTGCTATTGTTTTCTCCCAATCTGAGGGCTGTCTTTTCACCTTGCTTATAGTTTCCTTTGTTGTACAAAAGCTTTTAAGTTTCATTAGGTCCCATTTGTTTATTTTTGCTTTTGTTTCTAAAATTCTGGGATGTGGGTCATAGAGGATCCTGCTGTGATTTATGTCGGAGAGTGTTTTGCCTATGTTCTCCTCTAGGAGTTTTATAGTTTCTGGTCTTACATTTAGATCTTTAATCCATTTTGAGTTTATTTTTGTGTATGGTGTTAGAAAGTGTTCTAGTTTCATTCTTTTACAGGTGGTTGACCAGTTTTCCCAGCACCACTTGTTAAAGAGGTTGTCTTTTTTCCATTGTATATCCTTGCCTCCTTTGTCGAAGATAAGGTGACCATAGGTTCGTGGATTTATCTCTGGGCTTTCTATTCTGTTCCATTGATCTATACTTTTGTCTTTGTGCCAGTACCATACTGTCTTGATGACTGTGGCTTTGTAGTATAGTCTGAAGTCAGGCAGATTGATTCCTCCAGTTCCATTCTTCTTTCTCAAGGTTACTTTGGCTACTCGAGGTTTTTTGTATTTCCATACAAATTGTGAGATTATTTGTTCTAGTTCTGTGAAAAATACCGTTGGTAGCTTGATAGGGATTGCATTGAATCTATAGATTGCTTTGGGTAGTATATCCATTTTGACAATATTGATTCTTCCAATCCATGAACACGGTATATTTCTCCATCTGTTTGTGTCCTCTTTGATTTCTTTCATCAGTGTTTTATAGTTTTCTATGTATAGGTCTTTTGTTTCTTTAGGTAGATATACTCCTAAGTATTTTATTCTTTTTGTTGCAATGGTGAATGGTATCGTTTCCTTAATTTCTCTTTCTGTTTTCTCATTGTTAGTGTATAGGAATGCAAGAGATTTCTGTGTGTTAATTTTATATCCTGCAACTTTACTGTATTCATTGATTAGCTCTAGTAATTTACTGGTAGAGTCTTTAGGGTTTTCTATGTAGAGGATCATGTCATCTGCAAACAGAGAGAGTTTCACTTCTTGTTTTCCTATCTGGATTCCTTTTACTTCTTTTTCTGCCCTGATTGCTGTGGCCAACACTTCCAAAACTATGTTGAATAGTAGTGGTGAGAGTGGGCACCCTTGTCTTGTTCCTGATTTCAGGGGAAATGCTTTCAATTTTTCACCATTGAGGGTGATGCTTGCTATGGGTTTGTCATATATAGCTTTTATTATGTTGAGGTATGTTCCTTCTATTCCTGCTTTCTGGAGAGTTTTAATCATAAATGGATGTTGAATTTTGTCAAAGGCTTTTTCTGCATCTATTGAGATAATCATATGGTTTTTTTCTTTCAATTTGTTAATGTGGTGTATTACATTGATTGATTTGCGGATATTAAAGAATCCTTGCATTCCTGGGATA
This sequence comes from Odocoileus virginianus, assembly GCF_023699985.2. Classification (NCBI taxonomy): domain Eukaryota; kingdom Metazoa; phylum Chordata; class Mammalia; order Artiodactyla; family Cervidae; genus Odocoileus; species Odocoileus virginianus. The sequence goes on from NC_069682.1 coordinate 2,908,870, forward strand.
AAGCCCACTTGGTCATGGTGTATGATTTTTTTAATATGTTGTTGGATTCTGTTTGCTAGAATTTTGTTAAGGATTTTTGCGTCTATGTTCATCAGTGATATTGGCCTGTAGTTCTCTTTTTTTGTGGCATCTTTGTCTGGTTTTGGAATTAGGGTGATGGCGGCCTCATAGAATGAGTTTGGAAGTTTACCTTCTTCTGCAATTTTCTGGAAGAGTTTGAGTAAGATAGGTGTTAGCTCTTCTCTAAATTTTTGGTAGAATTCAGCTGTGAAGCCATCTGGTCCTGGGCTTTTGTTTGCTGGAAGATTTCTGATTACAGTTTCGATTTCCTTGCTTGTGATGGGTTTGTTAAGATCTTCTATTTCTTCCTGGTTCAGTTTTGGAAAGTTATACTTCTCTAAGAACTTGTCCATTTCTTCCAAGTTGTCCATTTTATTGGCATAGAGCTGCTGGTAGTAGTCTCTTATGATCCTTTGTATTTCAGTGTTGTCTGTTGTGATCTCTCCATTTTCCTTTCTAATTTTGTTAATTTGGTTCTTCTCCCTTTGTTTCTTAATGAGTCTTGCTAATGGTTTGTCAATTTTGTTTATTTTTTCAAAAAACCAGCTTTTAGCTTTGTTGATTTTTGCTATGGTCTCTTTAGTTTCTTTTGCATTTATTTCTGCCCTAATTTTTAAGATTTCTTTCCTTCTACTTACCCTGGGGTTCTTCATTTCTTCCTTCTCTAGTTTGCACCATATTTTAGATTTCACATAAAAGTGATATCATATGATATTTGCCTTTCTCTTTCTGACTTACTTCACTTTGCATGATAATCTCACTTATGTTGCTGCAAATGGCATTATTTCATTCTTTTTAATGACTGAGTAGTATTTCATTATATATATCTACCACATCTTCTTTATCCATTCATCTGTTGATAGACATTTAAATTGTTTCCATGCTTTGGCTATTGTGAACAGTGATGCTATGAACATAGGGTGCATGTAGCTTTTTGAATTATAGTTTTGTCTGTGTGTTTTCCAAAGTGGGATTGTTCAGTCATATGGTAATTCTATTTTCAGTTTCCTGAAGAACTAGCATACTGTTTTCCATATTAGCTGTACCCACTTAACATTTCTACCAACAATGTAGGAGGGCTCCCTTTTCTTCAAACCCTCTTTAGCGTTTGTTACTTTTAGACTTTTTAGTGATGGCCATTCTGACAGTTGTGAGGTGGTACCTCATTGTAGTTTTGATTTGCATTTCTCCAGTAATTAGTGATGTTGAGCCTACTGACCATCTGTGTGTGCTTACTGACCATCTGTATGTCTTCTCTAGAGAAATGTCTGTTAAAGTCTTTGGCCCATTTTTCAGTTGGGCTTTTTTTGTTTTTGTTGTTTTTGAGTGGTATGAGTTGTTTGTGTATTTTGGAGATTAAATCCTTGTCTGCAGTTATCATTTGCAAATATTTTCTCACATTCCGTAAGTTCTCTCTCTCTCTCTTTTTTTTTTATGGTTTCCTTTGCCATGCAGAACGCTTTAAGTTTGATTAGATTCCAATTGTTTACATTTGTTTTTATTGCTATTACCTTGGGAGATTGACCTTGGTACCATTTATGTCAGAGAATGTTTTGCCTCTCTTTTAGGAGTTTTATGATGTCTTATGTTTAAGTCTTTAAGCCATTTTGAGTTTATTTTTGTGCATGAGGTGAAGGTGTATTCTAACTTCATCAATTTAGTGCATCTGTCCAACTTTCATAGAACCACTGGCTGAAGAGGATATCTATTTTATATTCATGCCTCCTTTGTCAAAGATTAATTGACCATAGGTGTGTGGGCTTATTTCTGGGCTTTATATTCTGTTCCATTGATCCATATGCCTTAAAAAAAAATTACTGTTTTGATTATTGTAGCTTTGTAATACTGTCCACAATCTGAGAGAGTTATGCCTCCTGCCTATTTTTTTCTTCCTGTCAGGGTCACTCTAGCAGTTCTGGGGGTTTTATGGTTCCATATAATTTTTTGGATTATTTGTTCTGGTTCTGTGAAAAAATATCATGGGTAATTTGATAAGGATTGCCTTAAATCTGTAGATTGCTTTGGGTAGTATTATCATTTGAGCAATGTTCTTTCAATTCTAGAGCACAGGATATCTTTCCATTGATTTGTATCCTCTTTTGTTTCCTCTATTAATGTTTTATAGTTCTCAGTATATAAGTCTTTACCTCCTTGGTCAAATTTATTCCTAAGTATTTTATTTTTGGAGTACAATTTTAAAAGGGTGTTTTTTGTTTGTTTGTTTTTACATTCCCTTTCTGATATTCTATTATCAGTGTAAAGGACTGCAACCATGGGGTTACTTTAAACTATGAGATTATTTTAAAACATAAAGGAAAGGCTTGAAGTTTAATTTTGAGCATCCTTACAGACAGAATACAGAGGGTCAACTTCAAACACTGAACTAAAAAATATTACTGTACATGGAAATCTGTTTAAAAATCACCATGGAACACCCATGTACTGCTGGTGAGAGTAAAAGCTGGTGTGAGCATTTTGGAAAACCTATTGGCAGTGTCTGGTAAAGTTGAAGGTCTGTATGCCATATGACCCACTTATGGAATCCCTCTTGTAGGCCTACAACAGGAAAGCATACGTGTGCCCACCAAGGGACATGCACAAGAATGCTTAAAGCAGTATTAGTCACTATAACCGGGAGCAATCACAAACCAAAGGACCATTAATGGTAGAATGCTTAAGTGGCATATCATACAATGGAAAACCACACAGCAATGCAACCAGTGGAAATACGGCTGTGGCAACAATGTGGATGAATCTCAAAAATATGTTGAGCAAAAGAAATAAAATTCAAAACAATGAAATTAAATACAGACATGGAAAACCAATTTACAGTTACCAAGAAGGGAATCAGGGGGGATAAATTAGGAGTTTGGGATTAACATAGGCACACTACCATACATGAAATAGGTAACCAATAAGGACCTATTGTATAGCAGGGGAAGTTATACTCAATATTTTGTAATAACCTAAAAGGGAAATGAATCTGGAAAAGAATATTCTATAACTGAATCACATTGCTGTATGCCTGACACTAACATATCATTGTAAATCAAATGTATTTCAATAAAAAATAAAACTTAAAAAAGTGAAATTAAAACCAAACAAAATTAATCTATGGTCTTAATTTTGGATGGGGCCACCACTTGGGGTGGGGACCGTAGGAGGACTGCTGTAGTGCTGGTCATGGTCTATTTCTTATTCTGGACACTGGCTACAGAGCATGTGATAAGCTGTCTATCTGCTCGCTTGTAATGTGTGCAGTTTACTGTATGTACGCTACATATTGATAAAATTTACATTACAAAAACCCCTGAGACTGTCTTAAAAGTGATTTACACTTCTGAAGTGCTTGGTTATTCTATTCAGTGAAGTATTTGAGAAAAAGAAATTCTTTGTTTATGAATTTTTAATCTGTCTTTGATCTGACACATCTTAGCTCAGATCTATTCTTTAAAAGATGATGTCAAAAATACACTGAGAAAAAAAGTAGCATGTTTTTTAAAAGCAGGCTACAGCTTCCCAATTTCTATTTTCTCTTCACTAACATGTGAGGTTCCTTGAGCAAAAGCCAAATTAAACAGTCAGAGACTCAAGGTTCCCCTTCCTTCTTCTGACCAAGACAAACAGTCAGGGAGCAGAATTTGGGAGGCAAAAATCGAAAGACCTGAAAAGGGTTCCTGAATTCTCTCAAAAGCTGCAAGAACAATGGATCTGTCCTGAACCACCCACCATTAACCACATGGAAGTAGATGAACTTTAAAAAGAAAGAAACAAAAGCTGTAAACTTCTTGGGGGATGAATCATTATTGAAAATAATTAGCCCACATACAAGATGCCATTTCTAGGTCCTCCCAAAGCTTTTTAATATTCCCTTCATTTCATCTCTCCCTAAAACCCATCTCTCAATCCAAATAAGTCTCTTTTTTTATGCAAGATCTCCTGGTTGGGTCTCTGAGGTTGGTCCCTGAGGAACCATACAATTTTCATTCCAAATCCAGCTTGTTTGTGGGAAGAAATCTGTTAAATGAGTTTTTCCAGTGTACACCACTGTTCCTGTTCATTTGTCTCCCTTCAGCTTTTCCCAGCTGAAATTCGCTCTTTCAAAGCTATTTTGTTTTTTTTTTAACAGCAGCTTGCAGTCTACAATCTCTTATTCATAGTGCCCAAAGAGGAAAAGCTCTGAAAACTAAGTTTCCTTTAAATTTAATGACAAAATCAGAACTCACATAAAACTGTTTATAATGTCAATTTATCTCTCTTACTGTGAATTTTTATGTTTCGTTGCAGAGATTTAAATGTGTTTATTACAGGATGCTGCTTTAGACCTCCCTGGAGATGTAATACAATATGCCAGGTATGCACTGCATTAACTTTCTACACTTCCCAAATTTCCAGTTCCAAAGCACATCTGGGATTGTGGAGCTGTAAGCAAGAATTCCTCTCCAGGAGTGGAAATGAACTTATTCAGCTACTAGAGGGATTTAGGTTAAATTTAAACAGCAGTCTTATAGCCAGAAGAGTATTTCAAATGGATATTTTCTCCCAAAAGGACTGTACAGAGAGATCAAAACCAATATTTAACTTGGAATTCAAACTTAAAAGTTAATTACAGGCTGACTACAGGACTCTGAACCCTACGTACTAGGTCTTTTTCCTACTGGTGAGGTAAGGAGGTAGATACAGGATGTAACTCAACACATTTGGGGGGAGTCACATGATTAGGAAGAAGGGAGGATAAAATATGAGTGTTATTGCAAACACTTGATTTGCCCATTTTTTTGGGGGGGGGGGCAAATGCGCTGCCAGGAGCGGCCTGCGCTCCAGGAGCAGGCCGGGTGAGTAGCCCTGATGTGCCCATTTTTAATGTGTGAAGCAGGTGATAAAACTCAGTTCCCTGAATCCATGTTGTGGATTCCTCAATTGAGAGGGTTATTAGAGTGATGATCTTGGTGGAACCTACTTGCCTCCCACTTAAAAGGCTCCTCTGTGTGATAATAAAGAGATTGTGAGACTTTGCAGACTAAGAACCCTCTGTATTTCATTTGCTTGAACTCCCATAACCATGAGTGTCAAGCTTAGCTGCACAAGCCAGGTTGCATTAGAGGAGATATGGTCATTTAGCCACACTGTAGATGGCTGGTTCTCTGCTTTGGTGCAGCCTTTAGAACGAGATTAATGCTTGTAGCCCACACCCAGAGATTCACATTTGTCTAGAGGGCTCCTTGAATATCAGAAGTTTAAAGTTACGAGGTGATTTGACCACATAGCTAGACCTGGGACTCCTGCTTCATAGAAGCCTCTTAAAAAATTGGAAGATATACCATCTCCCGAGATATTTTGGGGATATGCCTTTACAATGACTTTGATAAAGCTATTATAAGGGACATTATATCAGTTAGCTATCACTGTGTAACAAAACCAGGGGTAAGGACTAGACATAAGGTAGAAGTTTTTGCAGTAGTTATGCTAATCAAGGATTAAAAAGGAACAATGTAGACAGAACAAAAGAATGGATGAGATTGACATCTGCTCACCAAGCAGAAGAGATTAAGAAGTGGCAAGATTATACAGAAGAATTATACAAAAAAGATCTTAATGACCTGGATAACCACCGTGGTGTGGTCACTCACCTAGAGCCAGGCTGCCTGGAGTGTTTGTTGCCTCAAAGAGAATTTCTAGGAACAAAGCTAGTGGAAGTGATAGAATTCCATTGAGCTTTTTCAAATCCTAAAAAATAATGCTGTTAGAGTGCTGCACTCAATATGTCAGCAAATTTGGAAAACTCAGCCATGGCCACATGACTGGAAAAGGTCAATTTTTATTCCAATCCCAAAGAAAGGCAATGCCAAAGAATATTCAGACTACTATACAGTTGTGCTCATTTCACATGCTAACAAAGTACTACTCGAAATCTTTCAAGCTAGGCATCAGCAGTAAGTGAATCAAGAACTTTCAGGTGTACAAGCTGGATTTAGAAAAGGCAGAGGAATAAGAGATCAAATTGCCAGCATCCACTGGATCATAGAAAAAGCATGGAAATTCCAGAAAAACATCTACTTCTACTTCTGGGCTATGCCAAAACTTCTAAATCTGCGGATCACAACAAACTGGAAAATTCTTAAAAAGATGGAAATACCAGACCACCTTACCTGTCTCCTGAGAAATCTGTATGCAGGTCAAGAAGCAACCAGATATGGAAAAATGGACTGGTTTCAAACTGGGAAAGGAATACCTCAAGGTTGTATATTGTCACCCAGCTTCTTTAACTTATATGCAGAGTACATCATGCAAAATGCCCATCTGGATGAATCATAAGCTGGAATCATGACTGTTGGGAGAAATATCAACAACCTCAAATATGCAGATGATACCACTCTAGTGGCAGAAAGCTAAGAGGAACTAAAGAGCCTCTTGATGAGAGTGAAAAAGCTGGCTTAAAACTCAACATTCAAAAACTCTAAGGTCAAGGCATCCAGTCACATCACTGCATGTCAAACAGAAGGGGGAAAAGTGGAAACAGCGATAGACTTTATTTTCTTGGGCTCCAAAATCACTGCAGGTGGTGACTGCAGCCATGAAATTAAAAGGTGCTTGCTCCTTGGAAGGAAAGCTATCACAAACCTAGACATCATATTAAAAAGCAGACATCACTTGGTTAACAAATGTGTGTATAGTCAAAGCTCTGGTTTTGTTAGTAGTCATGTGTGGATATGAGAGTTGGACCATAAAGAAGGTTGAGTACTGAAGAACTGATGCTTTTGAACTGTGGTGTTGGAGAAGACTCTTGAGAGTCCCTTGGACTGCAAGATCAAAGCAGTCATTCCTAAAGGAAATCAGTCCTGAATATTCATTGGAAGGACTGATGCTGAAGCTGAAGCTCTAGTACTGTGACCACCTGATGTGAAGAACCAAATCATTGGGAAAAGCCCTGATGCTGGGAAAGATTGAAGGCAGGAGGAGGGGACAACACAGGATGAGGTGGTTGGATGGCATCACCGACTCAATGGACATGAGTTTGAGCAAATTCCAGCAGATAGTGAAGGACAGAGAAGCCGGCGTCCATGGGGTCACGAAGAGTTGGACATGACCTAAAAACCGAACACCACCACTATTGGTTGAATTTAGTTTAGTTGTCAGTCTGAGCACAGGGACCACTCAAAGTCACTGATCTTTCATCACTCTCAGCTGGTCAGAGACATGATGAAGCACAGTGTTCATTTTGGTGTATTTTAAAACTAAAACTCTAAAAGAGTGGGGCTCAGGCTTTAATGTGCACACAAATCCCTTGGGCATCTTGTTGAGATGCGGGTTCTAATTCTCCAAGCCTGAGATGATTCTGAGATCCTGTCAGTGGTCAGGAGATTGTTTTTCAAGGCCAGAATTTTTCAAACTTCACTGTGCATTGGAATCACCTGGAGGGCTTGTTAAACACAAACCCACCCTCACATCCTGATTCTGTAAGTCTAGGGTGGACCTGAAATCCTGAACATTTCTGCCAGGTGATGCTGCTAATTCAGGACCACACTTTAAATTTTTAAAAAATCAGTTAAATAAAACAGACATGTTACTCTTTTGGATTTATTGTTAATATCTGAATATTTGCTTTTAAATTTAAATAAGCACCTAGATAAAATATTGAATAAAAATTCCCTTGTGAGCTTTATGTGCTAAAATTCAATCATTCAGCTGAAACTTGTATTTATTACTGAAAGAGTAAAATGCTATTATAAAGAACAATTGTGAAAGGGTTTAATTTTAGGTAAAAAATTAATTATTAAAAACTTTTTTAAATAGTTAAATCAATAAAGAAATAAATCAGCCTAATAGGAATATTAAGCAAAAATGCTGGGTAACTTAAGGAAGAATAAATTATTTGTACAAATGTTTGTACAATTTTAAATAAGAATAGAAGGCTGAATAATTGAGATTATCTACAAATCATGTTTATAGAGTTTGCATAATTATTAGATTTTTATCATTTATGAGATTGAACAAAATACCTTCAAAAACTATATTTCCATTTTGCTTTTTAATTCCATTTGGGCTGTGAGTTCTTAAAGAAAACAACCTGTCCTAGAAGTTCATTTTAAGTTGACAATATTTGGCTTCGGCCTATTATTTATTTTAACACTAGGCTATTTGGCATTCAGCCAAATTGAGGATTTGGCACACTTCCAACATGACTCAAAAGCTGGATTAAGGGAGCTCCCAAGATATTGGGTCAGGCACTGTCCCGAGGGTTTCTGCTCCTGATGAACTGGAGCATCTCACATCTCCCCAGCCAGCTCTCCCCCCTGAGGATCTTGGGGAAAGTCAAAGCCAGTCCATTGAACTCTCTTCTTTCAAGGACCAAGTGAAGTTAGGGTTGCCCAGGATGCCCAGTTAAATTTGAATTTCTGATAAATTATTTTTTAGTGGAAGGATGCCCAATGCAATGTGTGAGACATTCCTGTATTTCTTTTTGCTATGTCTCATATTATTAGGTAAGGTCCCAAGTACAAGATATTTGTCCAATGGATTATTATACACCTTTATTTCAGTAATTTTAAAATGTGGGAGGAAATGAGTATCTTAGAATTAATAAATATGATGTTGTGACTTCTCTCATTTATATAATGAGTATATCATTATCTTATTGAATAAATATGAAGATCAGACCAAGAAATTAACAATCAACTCTTGTTGCTCAATCCAGTTTTGAATTGCACAACAGGAATTTTAGCTTCCAAGGTAGAATGTTTTCCAATGATTGCTTCTGTCAAAGTAGCATGAGAGGAGGTTACAAGTTCTTATAGACTTTTTAGGACAAATACTGTATAATTCCACTTATATGAATTATCTAAAATAGTCAAAATCATAGAAAGTAGAAGGATGATTACTGTGAGTTAGTGGAGGCAGGGAGGTAGAGAAATTAATATTTACTGGGTATAGAGTTTCAGTGTTACAAGATGAAAAAGTTTTAGAAATCTATCAGAAGAAATGTGAATATCTTTAACTCTGCTTGACCACTTACAAATGGTTAAGATGGCAGTTTAATGTCATTATGTTTTACTTCAATGAAAAAATTCTTATAATCTTTTTGTTTAAAGTTCCTTCCTGTGTAGGTCAATACTAAGTCAGTCTTGTGATCACTGATCTTTATGACTAAAATGCATCAGAATTCAATGTCATATAAACAGAAAGTAGCTGAATCCATGAGTCTGTGTCATCTATGCACTCATCCATCCTTTGATCCATTCATCCATGCATGCATCCATCAATCCATTGATTTATTCATTTAATAATTCACCTGAGAGCTATTGAATTTCTATTCTGTGCCCAGTACTAGGATTAGCTATGAAGGAAACAGAAATGGAAAATGTCTTTGTGTTGAAGGAAATGGCCAAAAATGTATTGCAATGCCCTACTTCTTAAGAGACTATAATACTTTTTGTATCTCAAATCTCTGGAAAATAGTTAATTTCTTCTTTCACATGTAATTCTCATCCCTTTCCTTTACTGACTATTCAAATCCCACCCATTTCTTCAAAGGCAACTGACACCCTCCTATTCTATGAAGTCTTTCCTGGATATTACAAATCTCTCCCTTCCTCAGACTCCTAAGCTCATTAAAGTATGTAATTTGGTTGCTAATTGGGTATTGGGTGAGTAAAACATATAAAGTGTTAGAGAGTTATGTGAGCAAGAGGAAAAATCAAGTGGGAAGAGAGGATATTAATATCTGGGAAAGAGTTGGGTTGAAATTTTAAATGAAGTAACCAGTAAAACTCTTACACAAAAGCAGAATTCTGAGTAGTGACCTGAATGAAGTAAGGGGTAAGTCATCTGGGTATCTGGGAGTGTCAGTTCAAGCAAAAAGAATAATTAGTAGAATAGTCCTGATCTGGGAGTGTGCCTAGTATGCTGGAGGAACAGGAAGGCGTCCACTGTGGTTGCAGTGAGGTCACCAAAGGTGTGAAACAGGGGAGTGAAGTCAGAGAGGATGTGCAATCAGGTCACGTGGAGCCTGTCGGTTTTACTAAGAATTTTGGCTTTTACTCTGACTGGAATGGGGTGCCACTGAAGGGCTTGGGATGAGAAGGGATCTGATCTAATTAGTTATTTCCTCTCTACTTATTTTAACATAATCTCTTCATCCTCTGAGTTGAGAATAGAACATGGAGTTGGGTGGAAGTGAGGAGGCTACTGGAATAATCTAATCAAGAACTAGTGGTGGCAGCGAGGTAGACAGAAGTAGTTGACTTTGGACTATATTTAAAAAGAGCTGTTAGGATTTACTAATGGATCAGAGAATGAAGGATCACACTTGTGCAACTAGAAGCAGCCTTGACTAAGAATGGGAAGATCGTTCGGAGAGTATATCCAGTTCAGAGTGCACAGATGGTACTGAAAGCCGTGAAGCTGGGTGAAACCAGCTAAGGAGCACGTGTAAGTAGAAAAGAGAAAATATCCGAGGGCTGAGCCCTAGAGATGTTGCTGTAATTATCTCCATCAGAGCAGAACACTCTGTCTTGCCAGAAAGGAATGCTGCCCGGGTCTTCCTGATCCTTAAATCTTAAGACAGGTTAGGAAATCCTCTGGAGTGGAAATTATAAATATTCACCAGGCATATTTGGCATTAGGAGAAAACGGAAAAGAGAGAAATTTGGAGATAAAAATAGCTCTATGAGCACTCTGTGATACCTGTAAGCTGTCTCTAAAATGTGAAGTGGACAAAACGTATATAAGAGAGAATAAGACAAAAATAAGAAGCAATTTGGTAACTGAAGAAGAATCAATGTCACAAGTGTTACCGTCTGACACCAATTCTGTACTACCAAATGGATGTCCAACAAATAAATTCTGATACTAACTCCCCAGCATTAGTGTAGACCCCACAGACTAGGCCTGCGCAAGACTGACCCCACCTCAGACCCTAGCCACAAATCAGATTCCAGGACATCTGCACTTCTAAACAATCACATACAAATTCAGGAGCCGCACAAACCTCTCACGGTTTATAATTTTCTAGAATAATTCGCGGAATGCAGGAAAGTACTATTCTTAACAATTACAGTTTTCTATTAACAGTATGGATCTGACAGATGGAGCAAGGCACAGGGCAAGGTTGGAAGATAAGGCAGAACTTATTGCTGTCTTCTCATGGAATTCAGGCATGTCACCTTCCCAGCACATCGTGTTATTCACTCACCAACCAGGAAGCTCCCATGAGCTTCTAGTGTGGTGGTAAACTAAATGTATCAACTTGATTGGGCCACTAGCTGCCTAGATATTTGGTTTACCATTATTTCTGGGTGTGTGTGTGAGGTGGTTCTGGATGACGTTAACATTTGAATCAGTAGACTGAGTAAAGCAGATCGTCCACCACCAATGGAGGCGGGCCTCACCCAATCCATTGAAGACCTGAAAAAGCATGAGTAAGAAAGAATTCCTTCTTTCTGCCTGGCTGTCTTTGAGCTAAGACATTGCTCTTCTCCTTCCCTTGGGCTAGGGTTTGGACGGAAACTGTACTATTGACTCTCCTGGGTCTCCAGTTTGCCAGCTGCAGACCTTGGAATTATCAGCCTCCATAATAATGTGAACCATTTCTCATAGAAAAATCTATGAACATATAGAAACAGGAGATCTCTTTGTCTCTCCCTTGATCTCTCATGCTGTCTCAGTTGACCCTTGAACAACATGAGTTTGAACTGCACAGTCCACTCATATGTGGATTTGTTCAATAAATACTATAATACTACATGACTTACAGTTAGTTGAATCCACAGATGCCAAACCACAGATATGGAGGATTGACTATATAGACAGATTTTCTACTGCACAAGGGTCAGTGCTCCTGACTGCCACATTGTTCAAAGGTCAACTGTATACTGTTGGTCCTTGAGAACCCAGAATAATGCACTCAGTGTCCAGAGATTTTCTTGTGGTTTCAATACTTGGGTGTGATCCATCAAATCATTGTCATATGATTGAACTCCATCTCCACCCCCGTCTCCTTCTAGGAGGTTGCTGTTCAATTTGCTCAGTCGTGTCTGACTTATTGTGACATGGACTGCAGCACGCCAGGCTTCCCTGTCCTTCACCATCTCCCAGAGCTTGGTTAAATTCATGTCCATTGAGTCAGTGATGCCATCCAATCATCTCATCCTCTGTTGTCCCCTTCTCCTCCTGCCCTCAATCTTTCTCAGCATCAGAATCTTTCCAATGAGTCAGCTCTTCGCATCAGGTGGTCAACATATTGGAGCTTCAGCATCAGCATCAGTCCTTCCAATGAATATTCAGGACTAGGATTGACTGGTTTGATTTCCTTGCAGTCCAAGGGACTCTCAAGAGCCTTCTCCAACACCATAGTTAAAAAGCATTAATTAATTCTTTGATGCTCAGCCTTCTTTATGGTCCAACTCTTACATCCATGCATGACTACTGGAAAAACCATAGCTTTGACTATATGGACATTTGCTGGGAAAGTAATGTTTCTGCTTTTTAATATGCTATCTAAGTTTGTGACAGCTTTTCTTCCAAGGTGCAGGTGTCTTTTAATTTCACGGCTGCAGTCACCATCTGCAATGATTTTGGAGCCCAAGAGAATAAAATCTGTCACTGTTTCCATTGTTTCCCCATCTGTTTGCCATGAAGTGATGGGACCATATGCCAAGATATTAGTTTTTTGAATGTTGAGTTTTTAGCCAGGCTTTTCACCCTCTTCTTTCACCTTCATCAAGAGGCTCTTTGGTTCCTCTTTGCTTTCTCCGTAAGAATGGTGTCATCTGTGTATCTGAGGTTATTGATATTTCTTCCTGCAATCTTGATTCCAGCTTGTGCTTCATCCAGCCCAGCATTTCGCATGATGTACTCTGCATAGTAGTTAAATAAGCAGGGTTACAATATGCAATCTTGATATACTTCTTTCCCGAGTTGGAACGAGTCCATTGTTTCATGTCTGGTTCTAACTGTTGCCTCTTGACCTGCATACAGGTTTCTCAGGAGGCAAGTATGGTGGTCTGGTATTCTCCATCTTTTTAAAGAATTTTCCACAGCTTGTTGTGATCCACACAGTCAAAGGCTTTAGTGTAGTCAGTGAAGCAGAAGTGGAGGTTTTTCTGGAATTTTCTTGCTTTTTTTATGGTTCAACAGATGATGGCAATTTGATCTTTGATTCATCTGCCTTTTCTAAATCCAGCTTGAATATCTGGAAGTTTTAGGTTCAAGTACTGTTGAAGCCTAGCTTGGAGAATTTTGAGCATTACTTTGCTAGCACGTGAAATGAGAGCAATTGTGTGGTAGTTTGAACATTCTTCAGCACTGCCTTTCCTTGGGATTGGAGTGAAAATTGACCTTTTCCAGTCCTATGGCCACTGCTGAGTTTTCCAAATTTGCTGGCATACTGAGCAGAGCAGTTTCACAGAATCATTTAGTATTTGATTCCAGCTATTTGATTCCAGCATTTCAGCTCAGCTGGAATTCCATCACCTCCACTAGTTTTGTTCATACTGATGCTTCCTAAGGCCCACTTGACTTTGTACTCCAAGATGTCTGGCTCTAGGTGAGTGATCACACCATTGTGGTTATCTAGGACAATTCTAACTTTCAAATCATGGTTGGTCTTTCTGGTGACCAGTCCCCATCCTAAAGAGAACTCACTAAGAGTAACCTCATTGGCATGACAAAGGCATTTTTATTACAGACAATTCCAAGTGTTTTTGAGGCTCTGTGTCAGGAACTGGAGACAAAAATGAGATATTTTCTTTATTATACCACAGTGTGAACCAGTGCATCCAGTGTTTTCCAAATTGGCTGCAATGCTATCTCGTTTGGTACGCTTCTTTCTTGTAATTCAGTTGACTGCACCAGGTCTTAGTCTCAGCATGGGGGGATCTAGTTCCCTGACCAAGGGGCAAACCTGGGCTCCTACATTGGTAACCTGGCCTCTAAACCACTGGACTCACTCGGGGAGTCCGCCCCAAACCCTGCTGTTCTTCCTCTCCTCCCAAGGAGACATAAGAACTATAATATTGTTTAGTCACTAAGTTGTGTCCTCCTTTTTTGAGACTTCATGGACTGTAGCCCACCAGGATCCTCTGTCCATGGGATTTCTGATGCAAGAATACTGGAGTGGCTTTCCAATTCCTTCTCCAGAGGATCTTTCTAACCCAGGGATTAATCTGGCATCTCCTGCATTGTCAGGCAGATTCTTTATCACTAAACCACCAAGAAAGCCTGATAACTTCATTTCCTCCCCTTAAATTTGAGTGTGCTTGTGACTACGGTGGCAGTGGTGCTAGGTGACTTCTGAAGTTGGTTCATAAGAGGTCAGTGCAATTTTTGCATCATCTCCCTTGGGACACCTGCTCTAGAAATCCAGACACCATACTGAGAGGAAACTCAGGCTACGTGGAGAAGCACCTGTGTGTGCTTTGACTGACAGGTTCTGCTGAAGCCCCAGCAGACAGCAGCACCCATCACTAGACATCTGACTGAGGAATACTTCAAGAGGACTCTGGCCCTAGCTGCCATCTGCCTGCAATTGCATGAGAGACTCCCAAGTGAGAACTGGAGTTGAGACAGTGAGCCTCCAAACCGTGAGAGATAATTAATAACAATAACAAATTATTGTTGTTGTTTTACACCACAAGTATGTTGTGGGTGGTTTTAGCAGCAATAGGTAATTTATACACAGGGATTTCCCATGAATGAAACTTAGCTGATATGAACAATTTGCTATTTTTTTTTTCATCTTGAGAATAAAATCTAGATGAATGCACCCGACAAAATGAATGTGTTGTAGGAGAATTTCATGCCTGGACTCTATTCCTAATGGAGCTTTCTCATTTGCTCCCTGTATGACCTTGGACAAGTCCTGAAATGCTTTGGCCTCCGGCTTTTTATCTGTTAAAGGATGGGGCTGATGTGGATGACTAGAGTGTATAGCCAAGTTTCTTGTCTTCTCTGTTCTCATACATGAAACTTCCATGGTTATATTCTTCTTTCACAACAGATAACAATGGAAGGTTGGTTCATTTTGACATTTTATACTGCAGTTAACGGAAGAAACAGGTCTCAGCCCACAGGATGATAAATCTTAAATATTATACATTTTTATAAAGGAAAAGCAAGTTGTCCTGGAGTAAGTAAACTCCAAGCTAAGATTTGAGCAAATTGGTTTGATATATTATAAACTGATCATGAAGCACCTTTCACTCCGAAAATTGCTGTCAGTTCTTTTAAATGTCTGCTTTGAACAATTACCTGTCACTGATGATTTTCCCTCCACTATTCTGAAGCTGAGAATGATTTAACTCAAGCTCTGTAGTCAAAGCTATGGTTCTTCCAGTAATCTTGTACGGATATGAGAATTGGACCATAAAGAAAGCAGAGCACCAAAGAGTTGATGCTTTTGAATTGTGGTGCTAGAGAACACTCTTGAGAGTCCCTTGGACTGCATGGAGATTAAACTAGTCAATCCTAAAGGAAATAAACCCTGAATATTCATTGGAAGGACTGGTGCTGAAGCTGAAGCTCCAATACTTTGGCCACCTGATATGAAGAGCCGACTCACTGGAAAAGATCCTGATGCTGAGAAAGATTGAAGGTGAGCAGAAAAGGGGACAGCAGAGGATGAGATGTTAGATAGCATCACAATTAAATGGACATGAATTTGAGCAAACTCTGGAAGATAGTGAAGGACAAGGAAGCCTGGTGTCCTGCAGTGCCTGGGGTCACAAAGAGTCAGACTCGACTTAAGCAAGTAAACAAGAACAACTGTAGTTTTTAAGCCTAGGCTTTCAAAGTTAAGAAGCTAAATAAATTTCTGTAATTTTGGCTTTTTATGCTCCTCTATATGTAATCTGACCCCTACATGCCTTACACAAAAATATATTCCAAATGGGTTGTAGATTTAAGTATGAATGGTAGATTAATAAAGTAAAAAAAAAAATAGAACATCTTCATGACTTTGAGTAGGCAAAATTTTTTTCAAAGCCCAATACAAAATACTCAGCATAACAGAAAGAATTGATTAAATTTGACTATATTAAAATTATAAACTTCTGCTCATCAGAAGACACCATAAGGGAAAACACAGCCCACAGAAAGAACACTTGTATTACATTTATCCAAGAAAAGACTTTTATCCAAGATATATAAACAACTCCTACACAATCAATGAGGAAGAAAAAAGATGGCAATCTGATAGAAATAGGGAAAAGACTTGAATAGATACCTTATTAAACAGAATACCTAAATGGCCAATAAACACTTGAAAAGGTACTCAACTTTAGGCAAATTAAAACCATAAACAAAATAAAATCCACCAGAATAGCCAATGATAAAGACAGAAAATATTAAATGTTGGGTAGGGTGTGGAGCAACTGGAACTTTCACATGGTTATTTGTGAGTTGCACTGGCTTTATCTACTAATGCTGTGAGCATATATGTTTCAGCAATTCCACTCCTAGTTGTATACCCAAAAGAAATTCATACATATGCTCACCAATGACATGTACAAGGATATTCTTAGCAGTGCTATTCATAATAGCCAGAACCCGGAGACAATTCAATGTTCATCAACAGAAGAATGGGCAATGAATAAACTGTGATCTATTTAGACAAAAAAATAGCCACAAGAATGAAATATCAATAACTTCACAAAACAACATGGATGACTCTCATAAATACAATGATAGGTGAAAGAACATGGACATGAATACTGCTTACTGACAATATGCTGCCCATTGAAGCAAATTTAGAGATAACACTAAGGTTTTTACCTATTACCCATGAAGGGAATCAGAACATGCCAACTGAAGACATGCCGCGAAGGCATTTTTGATTTTCCTATTGTTCAGTGGCTCAGTCATTTTGAGCTAAAGGCATTTGAGAAACAGCAGGTGCCAGAAGGGCTCTCTGAAATCCCTTTCTACCCAAACACACTTTATAACATTTCCCATGAGAAAGCTTCCCTCCTTGTACCAGGAAAACAAGAACATTCTTATCATTGGAGATGATTTGATGCCAAAATGGATCTTTATAAAATAGCCCTACTAAAATCACCCTTATCTCCCATTGGTTTCCACTCAATATTTCCTTGCTGTCCATCCTGGGACACTCAGGCAAATCACTTATCCTCTGTGCCTCAGTTTCCTCATCTGTATTACTATTGTTTGGTATCGGGAGAGGAGGCATCCCATGGGGCTGTGGGATCTCAGTTCCTTGCAAGGGATTGAACTGGGGCCACTGCATTGAAAGCTCAGAATCCTAACCACTGGGCCACCAAGGAACTCCATCTGCATATATTTCCTAGTTCCCTTCCCATGATTTACTGCTCCAGCCCAAACTCCTTTGTCTTGTCACTTCCTCTAAATTTATTATATCTTTGTTCACAAAAAAGTATTTGAGCTCTTGATTCTAACTGCTCTTTTTGTGTCTCCATTTTTCTCCTGAAGATTCCTGTGTGCACATAAAATTATTAAATAAAATTGGTATGCTTTTCTTCTATTAAGGAGTAGGATTCCATTTATGTAAAATACGAAAAGCAGATGAAACTAATCTATGTTAGAAGTCAGAATAGTGGTTTCTCTTAGGAGGAGGTGGTGACTGAAGGAGACTTAAAGAGGAGGGTCCTGTTTCTTGATCTGGGTGCTGGTTACATAACGATGTTCAGCTTGAGAGTATTCATCGCAGGTGTGTTTATGTGCACATTTCTCTATGTTGCAGTTCAATAAAGTGTAAAAAAAAACACAGCAAAAACATTCTCCAATCTTTTAGAAGATTGCACCTAAGAGTGTAATTATAGTTATTCTATCTGATGGGTGTTTTCTTTTTTTTTTTCCATTTATTTTTACTAGTTGGAGGCTAATTACTTTACATCATTACAGTAGTTTTTGTCATACATTTAAATGAATTAGCCATGGATTTACATGTATTCCCCATCCCAGTCCCCCCTCCCACCTCCCTCTCCACCCAATCCCTCTGGGTTTTCCCAGTGCACCAGGCCCGAGCACTTGTCTCATGCACCCAACCTGGGCTGGTGATCTGTTTCACCCTAGATAATATACATGTTTCAATGCTGTTCTCTTGAAACATCCCACCTGATGGGTGTTTTCTTAAAAATAATAGAGTTAATCAAATTTGGATTATTTATTTCAAGTGCTCAAGTGGAAGCAACTCTCTAAAGAAGGCTGAGATGAATCCTTTGATACATGAATAATTATGGTTGGTGACATTTCGGAGTTCAGATGCTCTCAGAGTGAGACTTTTCTAAAATCTAGTTTCATATTTTGATTCTCCAATCAATAGGTGTAAAAATAAAATTAAATGTTGTTCACTTGGGAACCTAATCATATTAAGACCTTTTGAAGATTTCTCAATCATGACTCCACCTTTTAATGTTTATTTCCACTTGCATTGGGCCAATATAGCCAGAAAAGTTCTTTTGAACTTCATAAATAGCAAAAGCACTTAGAGGCAGAAATTTAAATGTATGCTCTGTAAATACTGTCATGTCAATGATATTATCAGATATGTGAGAGAATTAATATGGCATTCAATAGTTTAAAGGAAAAAAGTTTCATAATATTGAAATAGTTAGAACTTGTTTACAGCTACTGCTCTTCTTGAGAGCAAAAAGTATATATACACCATATATATGTATACTATATCCCCTTTATCCATTCAACCATTCATGGGCCCAGTGGTGGGTGAGGACAAGTCCTGGAACTATTGCCAGCCCACTAGTGGGCAGAAGTGAGCCCTGGAGTCTCTGGCTGCCCGGGCCGTGGAGGTCCTGGAGTTGCTCTTGACCTGCTGGTGGGCGAAGCTGGAGCCCAGGTGATTCCGGGCTTGTGCTCTCCCCATGGTGGGTGAAGCTTGTCTTGAGGCTAGCGCCAGCCCAGTAACAGTGAAAACGTAGCCCTAAGGTCTCTGGCTGTGGGACCAAGGAGCCAAGAGCTAGTGTCCACCCTGTGATGGATGGGTCTGAGTTCTGGACCCTCTGGCGGATGGTGCCTGGACCTGGGGCGGCTGGTGGCTCAGGGAATCCTACAGCATCTATTCTGCGGTGGGTGCAGCTGTGTCCCCAGCTGGCTAGCTTCTTGGCCTGAGTGGGTCCTACTACTGATGCCTACAGGCTGGGTGAGTGGGTTCAGGTCCCAGAGTTAATAAGGTAGATATAGCACTTGCCAGCACCAATATCCCAGTGGTAGAAGAGCTCCCCAAAATGGCTGCCGCCTGTGCCTGGGTCTACAGAGTGAGTCCAATTGCCTCTTCCCTCTTGAGGAGTCCAAGATCAGTAGGCGGGTCTGACCCAGACTCCTTTCAAGTTACTGCGTCTGCCCTTGGTCTTATAGCACGAGAGATTTTGTGTGTGTTCTTTAAAGTGTAGTCTGTGTTTCTTACAGCCAGCTGTCTGGCACTTCCAAAAGTAAGGCCTGTGTGAATGTGCGCTAAGTCTCTTCAGTTGTATCTGATGCTTTGCGACCTCATGCCCACGAGGCTCCTCTGCCCGTGGGATTCTCCAGGCAAGAAAACTGGAGTGGGTCACCATGCCCTCCTCCAGAGGATCTTCCCAACCCAGGGAGTGAAACTGCATCTCCCACGTCTCCTGCATTGGCAGGTGGGTTCTTCACCACCAGTGCCACCTGGGAAGCCCAAAAGTAAGCCCTCTGGCCTTCCAAGCCAAGTGTCTGGGGCCTTATCTTCCTGGTCCAGGACCCCTGGCCTGGGGAGCCTGATGTATGGTTCAGATCACTTGCTCCTTGAAGAAAACTTCTGCAACTGTGATTATTCTATTGGTGGGTCACCATCCAAGGGGTACGGGTCTTGACTATAGGCCGGTTCTACCCCCCTACCTGTCACGTTGTGGTTCCTCCTTTCTATCTTTGGTTGTAGAAGACCTTTTCTGCTAGTCTTCAGGCCATTTTCATCAATAGTTGCTCTGTAAATAGTTGTAATTTTGGTATGTCCATGGGAGGAAGTGAGCTTGGGGTCTTCCTACACTGCCATCTTGGCCACTCCCACTCAATAATTTCTCATTATTGATGTGAAAATCATCATAGTTGCATTCATTTTGATAGTAAACATCCTCTAAAAATTATGCAATTTTGCAGACAAGTCTGACAATCCTAGGTCAATTAACTATTTTGAAGATTAATAATGATATGTATGCTTTTTATTGTTCAGACTGGTTGACTATATCCTGAGTTCATAGCTGCACAAAGTCTGCTTAATATACCTTAGGCAGATTATTTTTGTAGCAACTGGAAATACAAAAGAAAGACAAAATCAGTGGTTTCCACTTCACTGTAAATAAATGCAATATTTATTTTAAGAGTAGTGCTCACTAAACTTTCATTATTCTATTTAGATGGCAAGCTGTTATTAACAGGAAGCAAAATGCTATTAACAACACATGCTACAGGGTCATCATTAACTGTGATAGACTATCACTTTTGTAGCCTTTTAGACATACATGTACTTTAGTTTGGCATGCTGTCCCCTACCATTTTCTATGTTTGCTTGATGTATTTTAGGATGTAGATCTTCAACAAGAAAACCAAAAAGAGCTTTCTTGTTTGAAATTGCTAGGTCCATGTTATATCAGTAGGTTTTTAAAATCCATTTAAACTAAAACAATCTTTTGAGATATACTAATAATGATGCTGAAGCCTATAAATTATTTTATATATTTCTCACTTTCATTGTTAATTTAAGTGTTTGAGGACACTATTAAATGATATAACCTTCCTTGTTTCAATATCCCAAAATATAGGTTTCTCATTGACTAGGGAAGGTGTAAATTTATGAAACTTTTAACATCTCAAAAAAAAAGTTCTTTAAAAAGTTCCATATATCCCCTCTTACTATTCAAATTGTACTGGCAGTCTAAGCTAATGCAAAGAGGTCAGAAAAGGGGAGGGGGAGGAGAAAAGTCTTATTGTTCACTGATAGTATAACTGTTTATCTCCAAAGCCCAAGAGAGTCAACTAACTAGAACTAGCAAGGAAGTTCACTAAGCAAATTGAATTAAAGTGTAACACACAAAGTCCACTACCCATTCTGCCGGTTTGTTTTCACCAGTGGAGAAACATGACATAAAGATTTCATGTCTTCCAAACTCATTCTATGAGACTACAGTCACGCAGATACCAAAACCAGCAAAGACAACACAAAAAAAGAAAATTACAGGCCAATATCACTGATGAACATAGATGCAAAAATCCTCAACAAAATTCTAGCAAACAGAATTCAACAACACATTAAAAAGCTCATATGTCACGATCAAGTTGGGTTTATTCCAGTGATGCAAGGATTTTTCAATATATGCAAGTCAATCAATATGATATACCATATTAACAAACTGAAAGATAAAACCATATGATCATTTCAAAAGGTACAGACAAAGCCTTTGACAAAATTAAGCACTGATTTATCATAAAAACTCTTCAAAAAATGGGCATAGAAGGAATGTGTCTCAACATAGTAAAGGCCATATATGATAAGCCCATAACAAACATTATTCTCAATGGTGAAAAACTGAAAGCATTCCCTCAAGATCAGGAACAAGACAAGGGTGGTCCACTCTCATCACCATTATTCCACTTAGTTTTCGAAGCCCTCGATATGGATATCAGATAATTAAAAAAATAGTAATAATAAAAGGAATCCAGATTGGAAAAGAAGAAGTAAAATTCTTATTGTTTGCAGATGATATGATACTATACATAGAAGACCCTAAAAATACTATCAGAAAATTACTAGAGCTAATCAGTGAATTTAGCAAGGTTGTGGGATACAAGGTCAGTACACAGAAATCACTTGCATTCCTATATACTAACAATGAAAAATCAGAAAGAAAAATTAAGGAATCAATCCCATTCACCATTGCAACAAAAAGAATAAATTATCCAGGAATAAACCTACCTAATGAGACAAAAGAACTGTATACAGAAAATTATAAGACACTGATGGAAAAAAAATCAAAGATGACATAAACAGATGGAGAGATATCCCATGTTCTTGGGTTGAAAGAATCAATATTGTGAAAATGACTATACTACCAAATGCAATCTACAGATTCAATGTGATCCCTATCATATTACAGATGGCACTTTTAACAGAACTAGAACAAAAAATTTCACAATTCGTATGAAACACAAAAGACCCCAAATAGCCAAAGCAGTCTTAAGAAAGAATGAAGCTGAATCAACCTTCCTGAATACAGACTATACTATGAAGCTACAGTCATCAAGACAGTATGGCACTGTCTTGAAGAGAAATATAGACCAATGAAAGAAAGAAAGAAATATAGACCAATGGAAGAAGACAGAGACCCCAGAGATAAACCCATGCACTTGTGGATACCTTATTTTTGACAAAGAAGGCAAGAATATAAAATAGGGCATAGATAGCCTCTTCAGTAAGTGGTGCTGAGAAAACTGGGCAGCTCCACTTAAAAGAATGAAATTAGAATACTTCCTAATACCATCCACAAAGATAAACTCAAAATGGGTTAAAGACCTAAATGTAAGACCAGAAATTATAAAACTCTTAGAGGAAAACATAGACAGAATACTCAATGACATAAATCCAAGCAAGATCCTCTATGACCCACTTCCTAGAGTAATGGAAATAAAAACAAAAGTAAACAAGCGGGACCTAATTAAACTTAAAAGATTTTGCACATCAAAGGAAACTGCAAACAAGGTGAAAAGACAATCCTCAGAGTGGGAGAAAATAATAGCTAAGAGAACAACTGGAAAATAATCAATTACCAAAATATACAAGCAGCTCATACAAGTCAATAGCAGAAAAACAAACAATGCAATCAAAAAGTGGGAAAAATACCTAAACAGACATTTCTCCAAAGAAGACATACAGATGGCTAACAGACACTTGAAAAGATGCTCAACGTCATTCATTGTTAGGGAAATGGAAATCAAAACTGCAATGAAATACCACCTCACACTGGTCAGAATGGCCATCATTAAAAAGTCTACAGACAATAATTGTTGGAGAGGGTGTGGAGAAAAGGGAACCCACTTGCATTGTTGGTGGGAATGTAAATTGATATAGCCACTATGGTAGTCGGTATGGAGATTCCTTAAAAAACTAGGAATAAAACCACCATATGATCCACCAATCCCACTGCTAGGCATATACCCTAAAGAAACCAAAATTGAAAAAAACACTCGTAGCCCAATGTTCATTGCAGCACTATTTATAATAGCTAGAACATGGAAGCAATCTAGACGTCCGTTGACAGATGACTGGATAAAGAAATTGTGGTACATATACACAATGGAATATTACTCAGTCATAAAAATGAATGCATTTGAGTCAGTTCTAACGAGGTGGATGAGCCTAGAGCCTATCATATAGAGTGAAGTAAGTCAGAAAGAGAAATATAATATTGTTTACTAATGCATATATGTGGAATCTAGAAAGACGGTACCAATGAATTGATTTGCAGGGTAGCAACGGTAAAACAGACAGAACAGGCTTAAGGACACAGTCAGGGGCAGGGGAGGGAGGAGAGGGCGAGATGTATGGAGAGAGTAACATGGAAACTCACATGATCATGTGTAAAATACGTAGCCAGTGGGAATTTGCTGTATCACGCAGGGAACTCAACCAGGGGCTCTGTGACAACCTAGAGGGGTGGGATGGGGAGGAGATGGGGGCAGGCACAGGAGGGAGGGGGCATGAGGATGCCTATGGATGATTCATGTTGATATTTGGCAGAAAACAGCAAAATTCTGTAAAGCAATTATCCTTCAATTAAAAGTAAAATAAAATTCATCTGAATCCCCAGAATCTAGAACAGAACCTGGCATATAGTGGTAGTGTTAGAAATGTGTGGTGATTTAACAATCAGTGGATGGACAACTTCAACATCCACCTAGTCTCAGATGGCTCCGTGGTAAAGAATCTGCCTGCCAACTCAAGAGGTGCGTGAGATGTGGATTGTGACCCTGGGTTGGGAATATCCCCTGGAGAAGGAAATGGCAACCCAGTCCAGTGTTCTTCCCTGGAGAATCCACACGGACAAAGGAGCCTGGAGGGCTACAGTCTATGGGGTCACGAAGAGCTGGTCATGACTGAGTGACTAAACGCAGCACAGCGCAGCAAGTAAGAATCATGGATCAAAAAGCCGACTGTGCATGCTCTATGTTTGATTTCATACTTTGAAGTTGTTCCCACAGCAGAGTGCCAATGTTTCCATCAATTCATCCAATAAGATGAAAATAAAAACAAAAAATTCAAATATGAGAAGAGAGGTTCATCCATGAAGATAAACAGGATTTAATTTATAATAGAAAATGGTAAAGAGATTTCTTGTAATGTTCAATAAAAAGCAAAATACAGTATTTAAACAAGAACTTGAATTCATCTATGTTTTAAAGACCTTATTTTCACGTGCCATGAAGATAAAACTTTCCATTGTACTTCATCATCAAGTGTAACCCAATCTGATAAAATACTCATGCACAGTAAGTTCACAAGTAAATAAGAATGGCTGACACTTTCTCCTGAGAAGTTGATGGAAATTCCTATCTTAGTTTTAATAAGTCATTTAATTTTCATGAGTAATCTAAGAATTTTCAAGTTGCTTACATAATTGTAAAATAGATTCAAACATTCTTCACATATATTTACTCATTTCTTACAGTCAAAACATATATAAACAAGAGTAAAGAGATGCAGAATAGTAGCTTTGATAGTATCTTAAGCACCATTGATAATAAATGTTAGTAATTTGTTGACATAAATTCAATCCATTTTTCTTAAAGTCAGGGAATATTAAATTCCTTTGCAATGAAACCACTTAGTCAGTATTCATAGATGTGGCTGCGGCACTGATAAAAATAATATGTAACACATTTACCTATGTTTCTAGTGAACCAAGACTGCCAGAGGGGTTTAATAAATATGCCCATCATGGGTAGTCTCTGACATAACCTAAGATAATTAAAATTATGCCAACTTACTAATTCTATAGGATTACTTGAAAATTAAGCAAATGATTGAATATCTTTGTGATCACTCCACCAAAGTTTATAAATTTGCAGTTTTGCTTTATCACAAGTAAAATTTTTAAACTTTTTCTAGGAGTTTCTAAAATAATGTGGAATTGCCAGCCTGTTGAAATCTGCTGAAGATTTTTCCTAGCTCCCATTTGTTAAGTGCTGCTTACATGCTAGGTTCTGTGCTAAGAGCTTTTAATTCATTATTTAATTTACTCTACATAACAATCACTTGAGATTAAAAAGCTCACAAAAATTAAGAGTTTACTCAAGTATTTAAACCAAGGTTTCTCTGTCTTTAAAACACCAGAATTCTGAAATACTTGTATCTTGCCTCCTTTCTATATAGATTGCATAGATATGTTTATTTCCTCAAATCTGCTACAGTCTATAAAACACATCATCAGCTTAATAGTAACTATTTTGTATGGGGAAAAAGACACCCAAATAATGTATACTTTGGTTTTAAGACACACTCCAATTTTAGAAAAGTTAAATGTAAAAACATGCAACAATAACAACAAAACCCAACTCATAGTTATTAAAAAGATCTATGGTTTATTAGCAATGAACAGTATTCATGGTCTTCTAAAATATAAAAATAAAATGTAAAAAAAAAATATTTTCCAGCAATGGAAAATTGTTCTATTCAAAATAGCAACAGAACAATGAAATACTTAAAAATTCATATAAATCCCATCCCCTGACCTCCAGGGAGAGCAGAAGGGCTGGAGGTTGAATTAGTTGCCAGTGGCCAATGATTTAATCATTTATGTTTATGTAACAAAGCCTCCATAAGCCCCAAAAGGACAGCATTCTGAGAGCTTCCCAGTTGGTGAACAGGTGGCAATGTGGGGAGAGCAGCCCTCTCTGAGAGAGCGTGAAAGCCCCTTGCCCTTTCCTCATGACTTGCTCTGTGTATCTCTTCCATCTGGCTGTTGCTGAGTTGTATGCTTTTTATAGGAAACTGGTGATCTGTGAGCAACATGTTTCTGTGAGTTCTGCAAGTCACACTAGCAAATTAATCGAATCCAAGGGCGGGGCCATTGGAACCACTGATCTATAGGATCTATAGCCAGTTGGTCAGAAGTACAGGTGATATCCTGGGCTTATGATAGGTGCCTGAAATTATTTTATTTGGAATTTGATTATTAGTGCATATAAAAATATAATGTGACTTCTAGTTTCTCATCCAGTATGTAAGGAACTTAGAAATCATCTCTACATCCAAACAAGTAAAAAGTCGAAAAAACTGAAAAATCGACAACTTGCCTTAGATCTGTGAGGTGTTGCTCTGATCACCAAATGTGTGTGAGTGTGTGTGTGTGTGTGTGTGTGTGTGTGTGTGTGTGTGTGTGTGTGTGTTGGGGGTGGGATAGACACCTTTCATCACACCAGCAAGCCATTCTCCAGATATCAGCAAGGTCCTACGATTCAACTCAATTCTGACACTCTCTGCCTGGAGAGATAGCATCAGATTCATTAGGCTCAAGGCTTAATCCGACAAGATCTCCCCCTGCTCCTCCTAAGGAGGGAAAACCTTGAGAAGCACTGGTGAAGTTCAGAGTCCAGGAGCCCCAGCTCACTGGAAGACCAAGACCTAACCATAGGGCCTTGGAATGCCACTCTTCTCAGAACTGACCACTGCATCACGAAAGACCGGCTAACCAAGGGCCCTTTTACACATGACACCTGATGAGAGCAAGCATGACGATGGTGCAAAGAAGGGGAGTAACAGGGGCATAGGGTGAATTAAGGAAGAAGGGGGCAAGGAGATAGAACCCTACAAAAAAGATGATTGTAATTAAAGGACAACAGTAAATAGAGAAATGAACTGAAATGTTTGGTGGTGAAACCGGGCATGGGTGCCCATTGTCTCTGCTGGACAGATTTTCCAGTCTTTGTAGTTGTAGCCCTGAAGAAGGAGGATTTACATCTTGATAACTTTAGCTATCTATAGGGAGTTGAGTGGTGACACCCTCAAAACACATGTCTAAGTCCTGTGCCCCATCCTGTGAACACGATCTTATTTGGAAATAGCGTTCTTGTAGATGTAATCAAGTTAAGGATGTAATCAAGTTGAGGTCAGGTCATCCTGGATTTTGAGTGAGTGCCGCCAGGGAAGTCCCCCAATGTGAATTCTTAATAGGGAATTGTCAAGTTTCTTCATTTCCCTCTTAAGTCACAGTTTATTACAGATAATAGTATTCCACTAATTTTAGCAAGATGGGCACAATAAAGGACAGAAATGGTATGGACCTAACAGAAGCAGAAGATATTAAGAAGAGGTGGCAAAAATACACAGAAGAACTGTACAAAAAAGATCTTCACGACCCAGATAATCACGGCGGTGTGATCACTCACCTAGAGCCAGACATCCTGGAATGTGAAGTCAAGTGGGCCTTGGAAAGCATCACTACGAACAAAGCTACTGGAGGTGATGGAATTCCAGCAGAGCTATTTCAAATCCTGAAAGATTTGATGCTGTGAAAGTGCTGCACTCAATATACCAGCAAATTTGGAAAACTCAGCAGTGGCCACAGGACTGGAAAAGGTCAATTTTCATTTCAATCCCAAAGAAGGGCAATGCCAAAGAATGCTTGAACTACCACACAATTGCACTCATCTCACATGCTAGTAAAATAATGCTCAAAATTCTCCAAGCCAGTTTTCAGCAATACGTGAACCGTGAACTTCCAGATGTTCAAGCTGGCTTTAGAAAAGGCAGAGGAACCAGAGATCAAATTGCCAACATCCTCTGGATCATTGAAAAAGCAGGAGAGTTCCAGAAAAACATCTATTTCTGCTTTATTGACTATGCCAAAGCCTTTGATGTGTGGATCACAATAAACTGTGGAAAATTCTGAAAGAGATGGGCATACCAGACCATCTGACCTGCCTCTTGAGAAACCTGTATGCAGGTCAGGAAGCAACAGTTAGAACTGGACATGGAACAACAGACTGGTTCCAAATAGGAAAAGGAGTACATCAAGGCTGTATATCGTCACTCTGCTTATTTAACTTATATGCAGACTACATCTTGAGAGACTGGAGGAAGCACAAGCTGGAATCAAGATTGCCGGGAGAAGTATCAATAACCTCAGATAATGCAGATGACA
Organism: Odocoileus virginianus; assembly: GCF_023699985.2. Taxonomy (NCBI): domain Eukaryota; kingdom Metazoa; phylum Chordata; class Mammalia; order Artiodactyla; family Cervidae; genus Odocoileus; species Odocoileus virginianus. The sequence continues at coordinate 2,937,069 of NC_069682.1, forward strand.
GCACCCTAATGGCAGGAGGTGAAGCAGTAAAGAGCCTCTTGATGAAAGTGAAAGAGGAGAGTGAAAAAGTTGGCTTAAAGCTCAACATTCAGAAAACTAAGATCATGGCATCTGGTCCCATCACTTCATGGGAAATAGATGGGGAAACAGTGGAAACAGTGGCAGACTTTATTTTACTGGGCTCCAAAATCACTGCAGATGGTGATTGCAGCCATGAAATTAAAAGATGCTTACTCCTTGGAAGGAAAGTTATGACCAACATAGATAGCATATTAAAAAGCAGAGACATTACTTGGCCAACAAAGGTTCATCTAGTCAAAGCTATGATTTTTCCAGTGGTCATGTATGGATGTGAGAGTTGGACTGTGAAGAAAGCTGAGTGCCGAAGAATTGATGCTTTTGAACTATGGTGTTAGAGAAGACTCTTGAGAGTCTCTTGGGCTGCAAGAAGACTCAACTAGTCCATCCTAAAGATCAGCCCTGGGTGTTCATTGGAAGGACTGATGTTGAAGCTGAAACTCCAATAGTTTGGCAGCCTCATGCGAAGAATCGACTCATTGGAAAAGACCCTGATGCTGGGAGGGATTGGGGGCAGGAGGAGAAGGGGACGACAAAGGATGAGATGGCTGGATGGCATCACTGACTCGATGGACATGGGGTTTGGGTAGACTCCGGGGGTTGGTGATGGACAGGGAGGCCTGGTGTGCTGCGATTCATGGGGTCGCAAAGAGTCAGACATGACTGAGCAATTGAACTGAACTGAATTTTAGCATACCCAGTCTACTGATTATTTCTGCAACAAACGGCTTGATATACATATAGGAAAAATTTGAGATTACATACTCTTTTTTGAGTATTACTATATTCTATATAAAGAAGCATAAAAATCTACTTGTAATCTAAAAATACAGGCTAACATTGGGTTTAGAAACATCTAAACTCAAATTTTGTACATGAATGGCAAACATTTACAAGGATTATGGGATCCTTCCCTGGTGGCTCAGATGGTAAAGAATTCTCCTGCAATGCGGGAGACCTGGGTTCAGTCCCTGGGATGGGAAGATCCCCTGCAGGAGAGCATGACAGCCCACTCCAGTGTTCTTGCCTGGAGAATCCCCATAGCCAGAGGAGCCTGTGGCAGGCTACAGTCCATGGGGTCACAAAGAGCCAGATATGAATGGGCAACTAAGCACATAGGTACTAAGTGGAAACACTTAACTACTTAAAAAAATTATAAAGCCATCAGATGTTCAAACTTCCCCTTTCCTTCAGATTAAAAGATAGATTTATTTATACAGCTGAAACAGGACCCTATATGTTTAGTCTCCTTGACTATTCTCCAAAGATTATCAGAAATGAATAACCTAACTAATCAGATATTTTGACAGGGCCTGCATTGATTATGAGAGTGATATTTTTTTACATGATACTCTTAAATAGTAACCTATATAATTCATGTGACTATAAGCAATATTGTTTTATTTTAAAGTTATCCAAAAGCTTTTCAACAATATAAGAATACAGAATATGATAGTTTTTATAAAAGTGCTTATAAGTTCTCTTCGGTCATATAGAATGCCTAAGTAGTTTTGATTGTCAAACTGAGTCTGAGAATACCTATGATTAAAAAAAAATACTTCTAATAATTTAAATATCTTATGGAAAACACTTCATTCTTTACAGTTGGTTTAAATGTCTAACATATAAAAATTCTATAAGTGGAAGAATTAAGAAATAGGATTTTTACTAGACCAAATGAATATTTTGATGTAAAATGTCTTAATTTGTATTAACTCTCCACTTTTTTTCGTGCTGCCAAAATCCTAACTTATTTCGATTAATAAGATGCTAATCCCTATGGTTCAGTGAACTTTACTAATAAATAATGATAAAATATGAGACATGTTCTGTGAGTCCCACAGATGTGCTGAGCCATGTTCATGGACTTCATTCTCCTTTGTATGATGCTCCTTTTCCTTTTTTTTTTTTTGTAGCTATCAGGACTTCCTGTTCTGTCCCCTGAGGAAATGCAATGCAAGGATCAGACTTCATCTTAGTATATCAGCAAACAATGCCCAAAGCTTAACTCAGTTGCTCTTTTGTTGTTATTTCTAACAAGATGAGCTCCTCTGAAATTATTTTCTTCAAGAATTTTCCTCTCATATTTTACCATCTGAGTTTGAATGGTGATTTTCTTGAACTGTATTTTTTTTAATTTCCAGTGTTTTCTACTAAAGATTGTATACCACTTCAGAAAACATGAATTTATAAAAAATACTTCAACAAATTTGACATAACTCAAAATGAGAGCACTGATGTTTCACAAAGAAACGTTACTGAACTTGGCAGAGTTAAAAACGACAGTTAGAGATGGCTATCCCGAGGAGTGAAGACCTCCATAACTTAAGAGGTCAGGTTGAGAGGTTTGCTCCGGCATCCCTTCTTGGGCAACAGTCGAAATGCAGTCCAGGGCCAAGGAGACCCAGGACACGTCCCATGTTCCTGAAGGAGACCCTTTCTTAAGTGAATATAAAAACCCCTTGGTAAACACATGTGAAGAACACGACCTTTGTGTTCGGAGTGATGGTGAAATGCAAAGCCATGGCATCAAGAATTTTTTTCCGCTTGTGTGATCAAATTTTCAGTATGTAATTATAAATAAGCTTTACTCTTGCCTTTATTAGGGGACAACTGCTTCCTAACAAATTACACCCAAAACTTGGCTTAAAACAAAGTTTATTATCTCATAGATACATGAGGAATCAATTCAGGAGTGGCTTTTTTAGATGCTCTGCTTCAGGGCGTCTCATGAGGCTGGAAGGATAGAGGTTATACTCATCTTGAGGTCCATTAGGGAGAAACTGCTTCCAAATCCACTTCTGTGGTTATTGGCAGGATTTAGCTCCTCGTGGGCTGTTGGCCGGAGCCTCCCGCAGCCTTGTCCTCTGGGCCTCTACTTAGGGCAACTCCCAACCTGGCTGATGGCTCACTGCGTCAGTGAGATCAAAAGAGAAGCCTATCTTTTGACCACACAGTATCAGAAACAACAGCCATCACCTCTGCTGGATTCAGCTCATTAAAGTCTAGTCATTCGGTTCTACTTACACTTAAAGGGTGTACGCCAGAGGTGAGACCAGTGGGGGCCATCTGGGCGCCCAGCACATGCCAGACACACCCACCTCCTCCCCAGGCCCCAGACTCTCATCACGCTGCAACATGAGCTCTAGGTCTAGAACCTCATTACTGAAGTCAGGTCGGGTGGGTGGGGCTCCCGGGGTGTGATTCTTCAGCACAGGTCCTCTCCACCTGTAGACCCACAGGAGCGAGTTATGTCCTGACATACAGTGATGGATAGGCATAGGATAACCATCCTAGGACACGCCTGTCCACCAAGGGAGGGCAGGGAAACGCAAAGCAGCCCACACCAGCCCACGCTCGGACGGAGGGATCAGACGGGGCCTGATCCCCAGGAGGCGGCCCCCCATTCTGCCTGACCGACCCTAAAAGTAAAGGACATGAAAGTTTAGAGAGAGCTTTTATGAAGCTTGCAGTGTAGCTGATTTTTTGGTATATACTCTATTGCTGTGAGTTTCTATTACAATTATTTTCTTTGACTTAGGGTAAAAATTCTTTCAGATTTATAAGAATTTTGGAGGAAATTGCTAAACCATTCTATCTCCCTCTATCGTAACTATAGATCTGACCACTGACTCTTAGTTTAATTTTTCCACACTTTTCAAGATGTTTTCCTTAAATTTAATGTAACATGTTAATTAATTTAATGCTCCATGCTGGCTATTCTAGCTACATTCTGTATTTCTTCTTCAATTTATCAATAAGTTTTGCATTTGCATAAAACTCAAGTTATATTCCTTGATATGACATGTCTTTGAGTATGAGAATTGTTCCAGTTTCTTTTTGGCACTATTGACTGAACTAGAGAAATAGTTTTTCCACTTCTTTATGCTGTTTAAAATGAAAAAAAGTATGAAAGTGAAAGTCGCTCAGTCGAGTACGACTCTTTGTGACCCCATGGACTTATACAGCCCATGGAATTCTCCAGGCCAGAATACTGGAGTGGGTAACCTTTCCCTTCTCTGGGGGATCTACCCAACCCAGGGGTCGAATCCAGGTTTCCTGCGTTACAGATGGGATTCCTTATCAGCTGAGCTACAAGGGAAGCCCCAAAATACTGGGGTGGGTAGTTAATCCCTTCTCCAGGGGATCTTCCCAACCCAGGAATCAAACCAGGATCTCTTGCATTGCAGGTGCATTCTTGACCAATTGAGCTATCAGGGAAGACTATATAAACTATAGTCTACTATATAAAGTCTATTTTTTTCTTGATTACATATTTCCTCAGAATAACAGAAATGAAGAACAGTGATACAAACTAGCAACTGTAGGTAGAGTAGCTTCTACATCAATTACCCAATTACTGAATGATACAGTCTCAGATAAAGAACTTGGAAATTTTACTGAATGTGCAGTTTGAACACTTCTTTTGAATGAACAGTATGTACTGGATGCTTTGTGATACTTGGGAATCTAGCTTTATACTTTAAACATATGTAATTACTACTAAATAAAAAGTATCTATAAAAGTATATTCAAACAAGAACATACACTAGGATGTTATAAAATTTCTGTATGCTCTTAGAATGACGTCAAAATAATGAGAACAGAAACTTATAACAATGTACAGCGGTATCTATGAACTTGCTGACATAATTACCATATTTTAATAGTCCTTCATATTTTTATTATTCTACAGTATTTCTATTCAAGAATCAATTCTTTTTTCTTTAAATAAGTACATCTATGATTTTATGAATCATCAGTCTCAATATGGAGAACAGGCCTTTCAGAGAGAACATATAAATGCAATATTTCTCTTTATTGACATGTCACTAGCTTTTCTTTTTATATGATAACATTGTATCAGTTTGTATCTTCAATGACACATGAAAGATCCAAAATCAAACTGGCAGTCTCCACAGCCACCTGCAGGCCACTAAGCTTTGCAGTAAAACAGTCCAAGGTCAGGGTGTCGGCTGAGTCTTTGGCTTCAGGGGAAAGGCAGGTTTGCGGTGGGAAGGGATGACGAGCACTTCTCAGGAAGGACCAGCTGAGTTCTTCCTGGCTGCTGTAGAGTCCACAGCCACATCTGGAAGGCAAATCTGGCCAGTTCACAGCAGAAGGCAAGTTGGCCTGAACTGACCAGAAGTGTCCATACTTGCCATCGGTAAGAACTTCACCTCCGTCGTGCTCTAAGGAGCCAGCGAGAGATTCAAGTGCACTGCAGAACGCTTCAGTGATCAGCTGGAGCTCTGTCTGAGAGCATCTCTCACCTCGAAGAATGCTTTCTGGCTCATTACGGGTCTAGAGAGTAACAAAACCATTGAAAATACAGAACAGAGCAATTAGGATGACAAAAATGTTTCTGAAAAATACTTGATCAAATGCTTCGTCATACAGTACTTGGGGTTTGGCACAAGGCTAATGGGCAAGGATGGGCCAGCTGGCCAGGCTAATCCATTAACCTGGTTGTTACAGTAAAAGCACCCACTACCAGTCATTTTATCAGAATGAATGACTCAGAATTAACCCCACCATCAATTTGTTCTGAAGGATTGCCAGTAGTGCCTTTGTAAAACATGAAAGACACAGCATAATAAGTGAATCACAGGCTTCTTCTATACACCCAGAAGGAAGCTTGTGAAGACTAACAAAGTCACAAATGAAGTACTTATTTATACTCAGTAAATGTTGGAGATTTTTTTAAAATGCAAATACGTGTGTTATAACTAAGACAAAAACCATTTAGGGACATATATCATTTTCACTTTAATGTTTAAAAAATAACTATTCTTCTCTTTAATTAATGACAAGGTTATATACTTTTGAATTGCTTTTGTTCCACCATTCTAAAAAGTCTATCTTAGAAATTTCATGATAGAAAAAATAACACATTAACAAACTCATCACTGAATGATCGTTAAAAATCCATATCCTAATTACTCAAAAGCAATGACCATTTTTTCCTTTTGCCCAGGAGAGTGGAACCAGATATCATCTCTATTGTACATTCCCTCCCCACATTTTCAGTGCTATGTTGTTTCTTCAAAATCCTACTCAAGATACTGTCCTTCTCCAAAAGACTTTTTCCAGTTTACTCAATTCCATTTGCAAACTATATTATTGTCTCTTCAGCATCAATAGATTGGCAATGGTTTTGTTTTTCATAATGTACATTTTGATAACTTTTCATGAAGAAGCTTTATATTCATACAGATTTTAAGTTATTTGGGGAAGCAAGGCAGGGCATGTCTATGGAAAACATTTACACACTCACCAATCCCAGGCATCCCAGAGACTCTGCACTCCTGACTGACTAAAGAACCAACTGCAAGCACTTGGAAAACACATACCTTTTTCTGGCTACTTTCAAAGAAAGTAGGTCAGTGTTAATGAAATAATTAATGAGAAAGATGAGTGTGACATTTATCTACTATTAGGATACGGAGTCTCATAGATTGATAAAAACAATTCTATTTAATAGAATTAACATGTATCATAAATGAATACCATTTAAAATAACAGAATTTAATAATTAGATGCTTTAATAAATGAAATTGTTTTTTCTGGAATATCCAGAAGGTACTGAAGTCTTTTTGTAGAATCTCAACACTTTCATCATGAATATCAATTATTACTGCATCTTAGCAGTGGAGACAGAGAAGGCAATGGCACCCCACTCCAGTACTCTTGCCTGGAAAATCCCATGGACAGAGGAGCCTGGTAGGCTGTGGTCCATGGGGTCGCTAAGAGTCGGACACGACTGAGCGACTTCACTTTCACTTTTCACTTTCACACATTGGAGAAGGACATGGCAACCCACTCCAGTGTTCTTGCCTGGAGAATCCCAGGGACGGGGGAGCCTGGTAGGCTGCGTCTATGGGATCACACAGAGTCAGACACGACTGAAGTGACTTAGCAGCAGCCGCAGCAGCAGTGGAGATCTCTAGGATAACTTCCATTAACAGAACGCTCATCTCAATACAAATGAACTTACTTAGAAAACAGAGACAGACTCTCGGACTTTGAGAAGGAGCTTACGGTTGCTGGTGGTAGTGGGGTGGAAGGGATAGTCAGGGAGTTCGAGATGGACATATACACACTGCTGTGTATAAAATGGATAACCAACCAACAAGGACCTCCTGTATAGCACATGGAACTCTGCTAAGTGTTATGTGGCAGCCTGGACGGGAGGGGGTTTTGGGGGGAGAACAGATACATGAATATGTACGGCTGAGTCCCTGTGCTGTCCACCTGAGACTGTCCCAACGTTGTTTGTTAACTGGCTACACCCCAACACAAAATTAAAAAGCTAAAAAAAAAAAAAAACTAGAAAAAAACCCAGAATGCTCATTTCAGCAGGCAGTGTATTTAGACAATCCTCAAAGAATGTGATTGTCTGCTAAAAGGTTGGATTAATAATCATTGTGATAAAGATAGGAGCTTATATTTTCGAGTATTATTTTCCTCAAGTGTTTTTAAATACAATATTGATTTCAAGACTAGTGAGAAATTAAGCATTAAAGGCTCCAGAGTATTATTGTCTTATTATCTCATAAAATGCATGTTGCTGAGAATTCAGATAATTTAGGAGGGACTATCTAACCTACCTTGTTTCTGATATATGCCACCAAATGAGTTTCAGTACAGCCGCCTCCCAACAAAACGTACGGTTCCTTGAGTGTTAACTGCAAAGCATGCAGTGCTGTTTGACACGTGAGCTAAAAAAGAAACAGCCAGCAGAATCTGACACTGACACCAGAAACACAAAGAGATACAGTCGCGTTTTCAAGGCAACTTAAGACAGTGGACTCAAGGAGCCGGACTGTAAATGCAAAAGAGTGAAACCTATGTCACCAAGGTTGTCATGCGATGAATACATTTTGGAATAATGAAAATTAGAAATGAAAGAATACTTTAGCTAGATGTTTGTTTTCATGGACTGGACTAATATCCTCCTTCATATACATTTAAGTTCTTCAAATTGAGATTCACAAACACAACTGGATCAGCACAGTGCTAATATTTCTAACAAAAACATCTGCGTCTAAATAAATTAGCTGTATAAATGCTATATAGAATTTATTTCAAGTTGCTATGGAAACGATCCAACCCAGCAGCAATAAAAACACACAGACCTTGAATATTCACCAGGCTATAGCCTGAGTATCCATTCTTCCAGTCTGTGACCAGTACCACAGGGCATCACTTTCCTTGTATAAAAACTGCATGTGTTATTGCTGTTTGTGAACATCTCTGTTAAGAGGTGGATGATGGATATAACTGGGGAACCTATTTCTGAGTGAATTACTCATACACATTAGCATCGAGTACACAATTCAAATTAATTTCTTAAGAAAATTTCCCATCAAGGACTTTTACATTGCTTGTAAATTACTAGAAATAATAAGAGGCAACATATGCCAAGTTTTTATATCATAGGAAATTAAATCAGCTTACTTATAAATGTAATTCTCACATTTTGGTTGTTTTTGCTTTCTACACCACCTAGGGAAGTTGTGAAGGAAAAAAAGCACAGCTGACTGATGTGAAAAAAATTATAGTACCTATCTGATTCTTTAATCCCTGCCCCAATCCCTAGATAAGGAATTCAACATTTATTACCCACCTTCAGCTCATCCCAGGCTGTGTCATTTCTGTTGCAGAGAAGCAGGCTACAGACAGTTGTTTTGTTAGGAATAAGATGAAAAAAATGTTTGCAGCCAAACTTTGCAATGCACAAATCTTTTACAGTTCCATAACTACTGGGAGAGATTGAGCCCAAGGAACCAATAGGCCGTGTTCCTATTTTTTTAAAAAGTTTAGAAAACACAAAATAGATGAATAAACATGGAGCTTACAACCATTTAAAATTACAATATTCATTCCTAGCTAATATAAAAGTTCAAAAAGCATTTAAAATATGAAATGTAGGATAAACAAATAATAAGATGCATCTTCTTAAACCTATAAATAGTACTCTATTATTTAAATGATGTGCAAATAAAGCAGTGGTTCTTTTGATTTACAGACTTTGAACATTTGTTAGAAGCAATTCTGCACTCTCCAGAAAAAGGCATGCACAATTTTGCATACATTTTCAGGAAGTCCAGGAACTCTGGAAGTCCAGTCAGGGATCACAGACCCCAAATTAACAACCACACTAATCTGAAATAAGGATGAGATGAGGAGACAGGCTATTTTTAAAGGGTGTTATTATTTTTACCTTAAAACTCACAAACTAAGCTATGCAGATAGCTGTATGGCTGAATTCCTTTGGCGCTCCATTTAGTGAACATACAGGAATTTTTTTTGCTTTGCCGAACAATTGTTTGTATGTAAACAACTACCTAAACCATGCCAAAATAAAGTATGCGATCTTCTTATTTCATTTTGTTTTTTTTTTATTATATCTTGCCCTCCCTCCTGTATAGGTAAAATAATACAATTTTACAAAACACAAATTAATAAAAATACAAATGAAGGAGAAGTTAGGATAACTTGAAGGTTTCTAAAATCTCTAAATGTAGTAAAGTTATATAAGAAACGGCAACAACCTTTTAAGAAGTAACAATACTAGTTTAAGGTCTTAAAACTGTAATTCACCAATGCACCTCCTTGGGCCAGTTTCCTCTTTCAAACGAATGGAATTAAAACAATAATGTCTAAATATTCTTGCAGCTCATGAACACTTTCACTTCTTTGAATATCTTTTCTTTACTTCTGAAGTCTCAAGGAACAAGGAATACTTGAGAGATTTAAAATTAAGAAAAAGAAACAAACCCTACATCTTGTACAACACTTCAAGGGTAGAACCAACAGAAAATTAAGGAAAGGCTCAGCTTTCCTGCTGACCAGCCTCTGATGTGGAGCAAATCACTGAACTCTTCTTGGTGGGCTTCCCCACAGGAGAGTAAAGGGGGGATGATCATGACTATTTCACAAATCAATCAAAACAAGTCAAAGGTTAAAAATGTTTTGAAAGCCATGACAAGCTTCATACCCACCAGTCCACCAAGCACGATAATCCCACTACTTATCCTAAACTATCCAAAAAGAGGAATTATGATTGAAGGGGGATTGGGAGGTAATGTCAACCTAGATAAGATGGATGAGGCTCAAACATACTTCACCTATTGTTTAATGAAGCTACAGGGGCCTGATAAGAGTTTTTCTCCCCCCTTTCTCTTTTGTCTCAAGAAAGTGTCTGCCCCCAAGATCCAGGACTACAACTCTGGCTTTATGTAAAAGTGTTGGTTGCTCAGTTGTGTCCAAGTCTTTGCAACCCCACGGACTGTAGCCTGTCAGGCTCCTCTGGCCAAGGAATTCTCCAGGGAAGAATACTGGAGTCGGTAGCCATTCCCAACTCCAGTGAACCTTTCCAACCCAGGGATCAAACCCGAAATCATTTGGGGGAGTAGAGAACGGCATGTTTATAAAAGAAGTTCGCGCTCTCCCCAATCCCAGGCACCCATTGGTAGCTCTGCAGTCTCTTGATAACAGTCCTGAGCAACCAATGAATTAGCTGCAAATACCTGGAGAACCCTTAACTTTTTGTATTCATTTGCAAGTAAAATAGGTCAGTTCATGTTCTACCACACTCTAGTTACCAGTGGGATAAAAATCAATTGTGGGCTGGTGTGGAAACCCAGTGCCCACTGACATTGTTTCTATGGAAAAATTCTTCAGAATTTAAAAACTGACTTCATAATATTTAATACTCAATATTCATAACTTGAAATCACCTGCTCATGGAAAGCTCATGGATGTGGATCTGACCCACAACATCACTAATGAGTTTCAAAGAACAACTGCCACTATTTCTTAACAATTTCCACTCTGATGATCATCTGACAATAGTCCAGAGGTAGCAATAGTTCAGAGATACTAGGGATTCAATACTGGCACTCACACTTCTCTGATGACTTATAAAAATAGTCAACTTTAACAGTTTTACCAAAATTTATTAAACTCTTAAGTCTAACCAGTTATAAATTGAAATTTATCCAAATGAAATGATTCTGATATGTTGTCAATGCAGTTAGGAGATATTGAAAAGTGGCTCAAATCAGGAACTCTTTAACTTGTCATTTCTCTTTGTCTCTATTAGGTGAGTACCAACCTGTTTCCAATTTGCCAGGTTTGTAAAATACAGTGAAATTCTTGCCTGTTATAATTTTCTATGTTAATAAATATATTATTAATTCAACAAACATTTTAGAACCCCTACTATAGACCAGGCTTGTTTTAAGCACTAAAAGTAAAAGGCAACCCCGGCTCTCAAGCTTAGCTGGAAATATCTGGGATATTTAATCATGTGCTAGCTTTAAACAAACATACACCCTAATAATACACACACACACCCTAATTAGAAACCACTATTTAGGCAGAAGTACAGTTGATTGTTGGAGTTCGATAATACAAAGTGACTTAAGAGCTTTGTAAAACTCAAGTAGAAGAATTTTAAATTATAAGACTTTATATGATTGTAAGAATGTTAGATTTCTCAATAATCTGTTGAATGTTCGGGGGTTAATAGCTGTAAATTATGACAGGCTCTGCAGTACATTTGGGGCTGGAAAATACCTACAAAGTAGTCATCATCACTCAATTTTTAATAAGTGAACAATACAGAATCATTTTCAGAAACCACCTTTGCTGCCAGAAATGATACACACGCATTGAGGTTGGCAGCTTTTCAAATTGTTCAATATGTTAACACAACACACACCAAGAATATCTTTGCTCAAGGGAAGTGTGATTTATTAACCATAAAGGGCAAAGACCGAAAGAGCACCTTTTACCTGTCACTTTACTCAGCGGTTCCATCAAAGACACTCCAATTCTGTCTACAGCGATAATCTGATGAGTTCTGAGAAACTGTTTCAGAGACGGGTGTATAACTTTTTGACACAAGACAAGATCTACATGGTCATTAACCAGTTGTTTTCCTAGGTTGAACAACTGGTCTAGAGCTGCATTTTCAAGAGAAACTCCGTAACTGACCAACAGGGTTCCTTCTCCAGTATCAGAAAGGTCTCCGGACAAAGACACGCAAAAGACTGCCACCTTGAAGGAATCTGATTTTTTGATAGGTAGTATCTTCATCAGTTGAACTTCTGATACTTCAATAAGTATTCCGGGTAACACGGCAGAATCTATAACCCTTTGTCCTTTTAAAGGGACAATTACACTCTTTCCTAAAATGACGTGCTCTTGGGCGTTCTCTGGAATGGTAAGCAGAAAGGCTCTCAGAATCAGAGTACTGATGTGGTCAATCTCCTTTGCGATGAGCATGCAGGCAGGTTTACTGGTTAATATGCTGCGTACCAAACTCAGGAGGATCTGAGTGCTACCAAAGTCGACTGGGATTCGGCAAGCACAGACCTCAGATTTCAGGTAACTGGTGCAGAGGCTCAAAAGATGCTTATTTAACCTAATAACCGTGGTGGGTGTCAGGCCTAGTCTCTGAACATTTTCGACGAGGTTGCAGCAAAGGATGGCGGTGAATAAGCCGGCGTCGCTGAAGCAGGCCACGTGACTGCGCACGGCGGCCGTCAGGACCTTCAGCACCGGGTGGCTGACGGGCAGGCCGGCGAGCAGGGCGGCCGAATGCGAGGTGGCGGCCACGGGGCCGCCGCGGCCGTTGTGCAGCTGCTTCAGCCGGCCCGCCGGGCCGTAGCACGACGCGACCAGGCCCCGCAAGGCCGCCAGGCTGGCCCCGGCGCGCCCGCCCGGCAGGGGTTCCCTGCTGCAGATCGAGGGCTTTTTAGCTTCTAAACGGGACATGTTACTGCAAGCGGTAATTTGTGAAGAAAGCTTTTATTTTGTTAACCAGAGTTTTCTATTCATTGTATTGTCGAGGGTTTTAACATTTTAACAAGATTATCTTTCAGGAATCAGAGTTCGGATTTACAGCATGGTGGCTGTAAAATTAAATACTGAGCTCCTTGCTTATGAAGCTAATCAGCACATAATGATCAATATAATGACATTTTAGTAATTCCAAATATTTATTTTACTCCATTATTCAAATTCTTTTGTTTGCCTTCAGGCTGAGACTTTACAGACTGTTTTGCAGCCCTCTGTATAAAATACGTCCCAAGATGGACACCTATGAAGGAAATCACAGCTACAAGAAGCCAGTTCTTTCTGATCCAACTGCTATTTTTCATCTCTTCTTTCTAGCTCAAGCTCTGACTCAGAGCTGCTTCTTTCTATAAGAAATAAAAATAAAAAATATTTTAGAGAAGTAATCCCAAAACATTTTATAATTGAAGTTTAGTAATTAATTTGAACGCTCTGCTCCTTCTTTAGAAAAAGGAACTACCCACAGGTACAAATCTCCAGAAAATGAGAAATATAAATTAAGACTAAAAACACCCACTTCTTTATTCTTCAATGCCTTTCTACAGTGAAAAGTACTGATATTTTAGTAATTCTGGAATGAACAACACAGCCAGAAAGCCTATGGTACAGTTATTTTAATGTGATATGCTTCTAGAAAAGAAATGGTATGTATACAGTAAAACTCATAGAATCTGGTCTCGACATCCCAAATGTTTTCATTCTCTAGCATCAAGATATAGTGATGTTTTTTTCTCTAACTTTGGTTTGCTTGGAAACCTTAGGTCTGAATACAAGTGCATTTGTATCAAATCCTGTCTGTAAATAATCATGAAAATGAGATAACCGTCAGGATTCTTAATATAGACACTATCTAATGTACAGTCTACATCTAGCTAGACAAATCTGTACAACACGTTTACTGAAGAATAAACCATGTTTGAAATATGTGGCTAAAGTCACAGCAATCTTTTGTAGTTTCACCCTATCGATCAATGATACTCAGTGTTGATGTCTTACAACTTACCCACTCCCAAACTATGGCTTATGACAATAAACACAAAAGCCAGGCATTGTGCTGGATGACAAGGAGGAAGACAGGACTGGATTGGCAGTCTGACCTCAAAGAGGGTAAATAATCTAAAATGCTGCCGTTTACCAAGTGTGCTGCACTTGTACTAGTCTCCTTAATGAGGCTGGAAGAAGTGAGCTGGAGGCGTAAACTTCTGATACTATAATAATGTGTGGAAAGAATAAAAATCTCTGGTCACACATCTTATCTGTTGAGGTTTGGTGCTTTGAAGGTAAAGGTTCAACCGATTATTGGTTATTTTCAGGAATATACTAACCATGCTAACCACTTGGACAGTGTTCAGCATAAATAAGACTAACTGAACTACTCAGGCTACAGTCCTGCCCGGAGTAGACTATGGCAGAGTATAACACAGACCAGGAAGGTGATCTGAAGACGTGCAAGGAAGATGTGAAGAGAACAAAGGAATGTTATGCAAAGTGTTATTTTGGTTATCACACCTCCTAATTTAGTTAGAGGGCTGTAACCATGGCAACTGGGCCCAAATAAAGTGAAAGCTAGGATGGCCAGCTTTCTCACTGTAATGATAAAGCTATAGTTGTCTCTTTTTATAGCATGAGGAAAAAAGTTTCTGTTCATCTCATAGGAGAAAGAGCCAAATAACTTAAATATTATTTCAAAGCTTATTTTAGATTCAACAAAATCTGTGAAATACATTTAAATGCAAGCTTAGTGAAGTGACTTCCATTTGTAAATTTGCATATTACAACACCTACACAAACCACAAATCTTAACAGACTGTGACCAATAAAGTGATTTACGTAGTTACTTCTCAGTACATAATAGTAACATGCAACTTCTCAAAAGGGGCTAAATTGGCCCCTCTAACAGTCTCGTGGCAGTTAGACCAGTAACCACATCTTTTGGCTAGTATCTTTATGAGAAAGGAAGAAAGTGTTGGTGACCGCCAAATCATTTTCAGGATGTCAAAACTGCTGACTCATGGTCCCATGTCTTTCTCTAGACAAAATAAGGTTCAATGGAGAAAACAGGGGACATAAAACACAGGGCTGGCTTACACAATAGGTTTGGAAGTGCCAACTCAGCTATTTCTTTCTTCCTAACAATGTGACCCATTATTCCAAAAGTTACCATCCCAAGAATGGCCCTGACTATTCCTGGGTGCACTGGCCTGGCAGATGGTCTTTTTGCAGTGATGGATAACAATTAAATATTAATACTAAAACTTCCACGAGTGTATTCTCAATTCAGAGCTATAAAATATGCTCTAAAGAAATATAAACAGGTAAAATTTTTTCCTAAAAGGAATCAGGGTTCTTTGGAGAAATGGCTGAGCCAAGAAATAAATGAGATGAGGTAGGGACTTTTCCTGTCAAAAAGTAATAGTTATTAAAAGATGACACAGGAAACAACTGACAAAGGATTAATCTCCAAAATATACAGTAGCTCATGCAGCTCAACACCAGAAAAACAAACCACCCAATCAAAAGGTGGGCAGAAGACCTAAACAGACATTTCTCCAAAGAGGACATAAAGATGGCCAACAAACACATGAAAAGATGAACAACACTGCTCATTGCTAGAGAAATGCAAATCAAAACTATAAAGGGTATCACCTCACACTGGTCAGAATGGCCATCACTAAAAAGTCTACAAACAATAAATGTTGGAGAGGATGTGGAGCAAAGGGAACGCTCTTGCACTGTTGGAAGGAATGTAAATTGATACAGTCACTATGGAGATCAGTATGGAGATGTCTTAAAAAACTAGGAATAGAACTACCATATGACCCAACAATCCCACTACTGAGAAAATTGTAACTGGAAGAGATATGTGTACCCCATATCCATTGCAGCACTTTTTACAACAGCTAGGACATGGAAGCAACCGAGATGTCCACTGACAGATGAATGGGTAAAGAAGTTATGGTACAATGGAACACTACTCAGCTATAAAACGTAACACATTTGAGTTAGTCCTAATGAGGTGGATGAGCCTAGAGCTTGTTGTACTGAGTGAAGTTAGCTGGAAAGAGAAAGACAAATATTGAGCATTAATGCATGTGTAGGTAATCTATAAAGATGGTATTACTGAACCTATCTGCAGCGCAGCAATGGAGATGGACACATAGAGAACAGACTGTGGACACAGCGGGGGAAGGGGAGGGTGTGACAAATCACAAGAAGAGCAGGGAGACATATACATGACCATATAAAACACACCACCCTGGGAATCTGGAGGGAATCTAAGATGGGACAGTTTAAGCGTTAAAAAGAGTATTCATGATAATGACTGTGATAATTCAAATTTATGCAAACTTCTGAATTCATGTTGTCATCAAGAACAAAAACTCTCATTGCTACTAGAGCATTAACTTGTTATTATAAAAACTGATAAAGGGAAACAAGGGCTTCCCTGGTGGCTCAGTGGTAAAGAATCAGCCTGCAATGCAGCAGGAGATGCAGGTTTGATCTTTGGGTTGGGAAGATCCCCTGGAGAAGGAAATGGCAACCCACTCCAGTATTCTTGCCTGGAAAATTCCATGGTCAGAGGAGCCTAGTGGGCAACAGCCCATGGGGGGGGGGGGGGGTTGCAAAGAGTTAGACACAACTTAGCTGCTAAACAACACAAAGGAAAATTAAGCATATTTTGCTTTTCCTGTATAAATGCATGTTGAGGGGTAAATCAAACTCACCTGAAACTTGCAAGCCTGCTACTTCCCTGGGAGGTGGTTCTTCTTAGGACTTGTAATTGCCAGAGTGTCTGGTTCAGAGAGGTTGTCCTTACTAGGAATTTGGAAAACAGGGCTGCTTTTGATCCTGTGCCACCCCAAATGTATGAACCCAATCAGAGGTACCATAACCACCAGAACTTTGTAGTCTTTCCAGAAGTTCTGAAAGCTCATAGTACTTCAGCATCAGTGTACCTAAGAAAAGGTCAACAGTTAAAAACAAACAAACAGAAGCCCTCTAAAATTACACCTCTAAAGCACAAGCAGAACACTGCCCTCTAATAAAAGCTGCCTGTTAAAAAGCTTCTAGGTACAATACATTGCAATGTTATTGAACAAAAAGAGGTAAGTTGCAGACTTACAGGGATGGCAGGAGATAAGGCTTGGAAACATACAGGGCAACACTAGAAGTTCAGTCAGCCAGCAACATCACCTGCTGGGAAAGCTGCCGAGAACACTCATGCATCAATGTCACTGTCTTTATATAATTAATTTCTCTGAACCACAACAAAGTTAAATTATTTTTTTAAAAAATCTATTTAGTTACAATTTTAACAGAAGAATCAAATGGCAGTCTTTAAATATGCAGTGAGAATTCAGATTCTGCATTCTGACAGGATGTGAGTGATGATGTTTCCACTGAAATGGAGTCATGCATTGGTCCCAGTTGTAGCAAGACTTCTGGCTTGAACTCTATGAATTAATGCCACCTCCTCATTTCTGTACTGAGCCTCTGTAATTAGTGTTTACCCTTATCACTAATAACTATACACTATAAGGGTTATTTCTGCTTTATTGACTATGCCAAAGCCTTTGACTGTGTGGATCACAACAAACTGTGGAAAATGCTTAAAGAGATGGGAATACCAGACCACCTGACCTGCCTTGTGAGAAATCTGTATGCAGGTCAGGAAGCAATGGTTAGAACAGGACATGGAAAAACAGACTGGTTCCAAATAGGGAAAGGAGTACGTCAAGGCTGTATATTGTCACTCTGATTATTTAACTTATATGCAGAGTACATCACGAGAAATCAGGGCTGGATGAAGCACAAGCTGGAATCAAGACTGCCAGGAGAAATATCAATAATCTCAGATATGCAGATGGCATCAACCTTATAGCAGAAAGCAAAGAAGAACTAAAGAGGATCCTGATGAAAGTGAAAGAGGAGAGTGAAAAAGTTGGCTTAAAATGCAACATTCAGAAAACAAAGATTATGGCATCTGGTCCCATCACTTCATGGCAAATAGATGGGGAAACAGTGGAAACAGTGTCAGACTTTATTTTTCTGGGCTCCAAAATCACTGCAGATGGTGACTGCAGCCGTAAAATTAAAAGACGCTTACTCCTTAGAAGAAAAGTTATGATTGAACTAGACAGCATATTAAAGAGCAGTGACATCACTTTGCCAACAAAGGTCCATCTAGTCAAAGCTATGGTTTTCCCAGTAGTCATGTATGGATGTGAGAGTTGGACTATAAAGAAAGCTGAGTGCTGAAGAATTGATGCTTTTGAACTGTGGTGTTGTAGAAGACTCAAGTCCCTTGGACTGCAGGGAGAGGCAACCAGTCCCTCCTAAAGGAAATCAGTGCTGAATATTCATTGGAAGGACTGATGTTGAAGCTGAAACTTCAATACTTTGGCCAGCTGATGCAAAGAACTGACTCATTGGAAAAGACTCTGATGCTGGGAAAGACTGAAGGCAGGAGAAGGGGATGACAGAAGATGAGACGGTTGAATGACATCACCGACTCAATGGACATGAGTTTCGGTACACTCAGTGAGTTGGTGAGGGACAGGGAGGCCTGGCGTGCTGCAGTCCATAGGGTCACAGAGAGTCAGACTCGACTGAGTGAAATGAACTGAACTGATAAGCTTTATCGTCAACAAAATTTACTTGGAGAAACTAGGGCTAGGAACTTGCCTGGAGTTTCAAAGCTCAATAGTATTAAGTTTTTGTGCTCTATCTGATTTGGAAAGCATGGAGTGTGGCCCAGGAAGTCTGTTTCTGATGAACTGTTGGGTTTGGGATCTTAAGTCTAGACGACCTCTAAACACTTCTTACACTTTTTTACTCAAGGGAGCTCACTAGGCTTTAGTGATAAGTTTATACACTCATGCTCTGAGTGGACTAGCTCTCCAAGATCCCATCTGGGCAATGAAGGACAATAAGGACTGTTAAGAATTAGGTTCAGTGGCATGTATGTGAGTTCCATTATGAAATCGCTTATGGTAATTTTGTGTGAATGTGTTTAGAAAAATGTCTGAACAGAACTTTTACTTATTCCTTCCCTTTTAAGGCAAGATTAAATATAGGACTAATGAGCTACATATCTGAACTGTGTTCTGTATATACATATTAAAAATAAACAGAAGGCTTACAGTTATGCCTATGTACATATATTATTCCCAGCATTAGAAACGATTTCTCAAGGTACAAGTTCACATTTAATAAGGACTTTTTTTGCTAAACTTAAACAAACTGCTAGAGAAAACATGGCCTGCTTTGTAACTGCAAGTATTCTTGGCCCTCTCTCTTCCCTCAAGGGCTTTGGCATTCTATCTGCTTTTGTGCAACCCTTAGCCACCATACCTTTTACTGACATACTCATATTCTAATTTTCAGAGAAAGTCAATCACAAATAACTGTATCATGATTACATTTCCTTGTGGAGCCCACTGTGCAAAAGCCTTTGGGGCATTTGAGATTTGATGAACAACAAAACCTCTGAGGGAGGCCCTGGGTGACCAGGAATAATGAGGGAAAAGCTTGAATAAGACTTACTTCTGAGATGGAAGGACTGAGGCTGTACCAAAGTCAATGGTCTGTGTTGACAGGTGGCATTTTCGTCCACAAAATACCTTGAATTAAAGGATCAGAATATACTGTCCTTTCACATCCAGTCTCAACACTTAAGGTGACTTTAACCATCTCCAACTGTCTCTTCTGAAGTGAGCTTGTCAAGTCACAGCACTTTTCATAGACCATACCTCTACCTGTTTAGTTCTCATGATCACTAACATATCATCATATTTGTCACTTTTTCCTGAGTTATGAACTTTTAGGAAAACAGCTCATAGAAAAGTCTCATTTGGAACGGTGATGGTGGTGGTTTAGTCGCTAAGTCATGTCCGACTCTTGCGACCCCATGAACTGTAGCCCACCAGGCCCCTCTGTCCATGGGATTTCCCAGGCAAAAATACTGAAGTGGGTTGCCATTTCCTTCTCCATGTTTGGACTTAAAGAATATAATAATAAAGCTGAGATGAATAACTCAATAACTGAAATTCAGAATAAACCAAGGTCCAAGCTGTGACAGCCGTGTCTGGGAAGTGTGGTACGATCCCTCCATGTACAGTAGATGGCAGCATGAAATGCGATGTGCCAGGAACCCTCCTCAGATTGGCATCAAGGCAGCTCCCAGCACTCAGTACACCTTTGGGTCTTCCCTGGGTAATAAGCAAGCTAAAAAAATCTGTCATCTTTTTGGTTTTAACAAAAATGGGATCGCAATATACACTCGTTTTGTAATCTCTTCTCCCTCCAATAATATAAATCTTCATTATGATTTTTAGTAGCTATGTAGCTTTTATGGCGATATCCTAACTTAACAGATCACTGATTGACAGAAATCTGAGATTTTTTTCAGGGTTTTATTGCTAAACATGCCAAGTACTCTTGTAAATCCTCCAGATCCACGCCTTAGCCTATGCTGCTTCTCAAGATAATACAGTCTTACTAGAATTCCTAACAATTAACTCATTTTTAAAATGAATTTGTTAACAAGAAAGTTTTTAAAACTTTGACTTTTGCAAAGGTTCACAGTGCTGAGCAGCAGGGAGACAGGGAGCTCCAACTTGGGGATGGAAAACGAAGCCGGACACAGCTTTTCTTGAGATGGCCCTTCCCTCAAAACATTTGGCAACGAGTTATTACAAGTGGTGTGGAACTATTTTATGGACACAAGAGATTCCTAAGTCTGAAGCAAGATTTTCTCAAGAATATGCTCAAAATGATCACATTTGATGGGAAAAAACAGGCTGGCTTCTAAAACGAGTTAGTGCTTCTTCATTCACAGAGCGTTTCAAGTTTGCTTGGATTAAAGCAGCGACACAAACCACAGCAAGAAGACGTCTTCCCCTTCCTTACCCTCCTCCAGTCTACCTGCCACTGTCCTTATCTTTCCTGGATCCTCTCTGAACACGCTCCTAAGAAAAATGAAAACAGAGGGTGTGGGACTCTTTTACAAAGATGGAGGAAACCAAGAAAAAGGAAAAGAGATTAGTAAATTTTACATTAAGTAAAACTGAAAGTAGATATTTACGATTTTATCCACTGAAATGCCTCTGTTAAGTATAGAAAATGTTTATAGGCCATTGGCACAGATGCTTTCTTATAACCTTCTTTCCAAAACAGATTTTTTGCATTATTCAAAAAGTTTCCTATTTTTTCTTTTTGTTTTCATAGCAATTTTGAGACCACTTTATGTATGAGGAAACACTAAATGATTCTAAAATTATTGTCAGTTAATTGTGGCACTCATCTTGGAGTTTGGAGTCCTAAAGTTTTGGCTGGTATTCTTAATGGCAATTTTCAAAAGTTGAGTATTAGTATCTCAGCTTTGGCAAGAGTCAGTCAGAATTCCCAGTGCATAATGATGTGTGCTGAGAACATTCCAGGCACATGCTGCATACCTGTGCAGGTCACTGAGGGCAAGTCCCCCAGTGCATTACACCTGGCATGTCTTTATTCTCAAGGCAGGGTACACTAGAGGCTAACACATCTTGTGCCACTTGGTTCAGAATGAGAGGGGAAAAAAGCCCATATCCTCCAAACACACACCCATGATCTACTAATGGATGAGACGAGTGGAACTAATTTTAGATGCTTTTTTTTTTTTTAAGCTCAGTTCTTAGTGCAGAATGGTGAGAGATTAATGAAAAGAATGGAGAAAAGCTGGTTACATCTCTGCCCCACTAAAATATCATAATCTTTTTGACTGCATAGAACTGATCAGTAACGTGAAGGGCAAAAAAAACCACTTAATCCTAAACAACCTGGCTCTGGCTATCAGATTACTCTTTGTATGCACCATCACGTCAGTTAAAACCACAGAGTTTCGCTATCCATTAGGTTTACAATAACCCGGATGCAGGCAATGCTGGGGAAGGCGTTCCTTTTGCCTACTGGGCTTGCGGGGCGCCATCTGCTGGCCTTTTGAACACAGTGTAAGGTAGATTCTTAACGTCTTCATCGTGGCTCCGTTTAAAGTATTTGAAGAAAAAAAAAAGTTTAAAACATTTTTTAAAATTACTGAATGTAATTTAAACATGAAGAGAACACTAAATGGAAAGCTGAACAAGTAATTAACCCAACTCTTGTGGCTGTGATATTTCATTAAATTTATTGAAATTGTATAATGCCTTTTCTTCTGGCGTGACGAATGTTAATTTTAAGTATCTGTGAATTCCTCATTCCTGAAATCTAATTACTGACCCTGAAAGTAGTTCTTTTTATCCTCAATTTTAATACAAGTTCACATTTTGGCAATTTTGTGTACATGTTAGAAAGGACTGCATGGTGTCTTCAGGCCTATTGGACTAACTGGTATGCTAAAGAGAACAGTAGTTCTTTTTTAACCCCCTTTTCTAACGATATTACCTAAGGTAACAGCTTTGCTGAACTCTTCCAGTCTTGTCAAAACACAAACAACAAAAAACTTACTGTCAATTCTTGATTAACTGAGTGGACCATCTGTGTTAGTCGCTTAGTCCTGTTCCGACTATCTGCGACCTCATGGACAGTAGCCCGCCAGGCTCTTCTGTCCATGGAATTCTCCAGGCAAGAATACTGGAGTGGGTTGCCATTCCCTTCTCCAGAGGATCTTCCCAACCTGACCCAGGGATTGAACCCAAGTCTTCATCACTGCAGGCAGATTCTTTACTGTCTGAGCCACCGGGAAGCTTACAGAAAAATACGGAACGCTTCATGAATTTGCCTGTCATCCTTGCACAGGGGCCATGCGAATCTCTGTATTGTTCCAATTTTAGTATATATACTGCCGAACCTGAGCTCTAAGTTTCCTTTCTGCAAAATCTTACCCCTACCTTGACCAGCAGGCAGTAACTGGTCAGAATCAGCTGACCAGCACAGCCTGGTCTGGAGCAGGTCAGGAGCAGGCACAGGGCATGGTGAAGGCATAAGCATTTTACCATCTCTGCTCTCCTCTACTCCATTACTGTGAACTCAGTGTCTTTATAAATACGTAGTATACTGGAAGCATCACAAGTTTTATATGGGGGCTTTAACTGTCCACAACCTAAAATGTGAACAGCAAATGAATAATTAGCAACTAACAAGGAAAAGATCAGCTTTCTGGCAGGCTGTGGCTTATCAGAAAGGTGTGGAGAGTCATCATGAAATTGAGAGTTGTCTGAGAACCTTTCCAGTCCCTTTCACCATCTTCACGGCTGCCTGCCATCTGACATGGAAGCTGCTGGGGAGTTACGGAAGACGTGGGCTGGGCTCTTAGTGCTGCAGCAATGCCTGTGTGTTCCCCCGGTCAGCTCTGAATCTCCAAAGGCTTGGTTTCTGTCCTCACCATTTCTGAGGTTCCTATTTTACTCTCCACCTTGGTTTCTGCAGATAACCTACTGGCCAGAAGACACTGTGGCTCCTGGGTATGAGCCCCTCTGCTTCCTGCTCCCACGTGTTAAAACCTCCGTCTCAGCTCCCATCTCACATCCTTCCTCACTCTCTCAGAGGAGGAGGACCTGGCACTTCTGGCCAGTCAGTCCCACCTGCCACTGTGTCTTCAGGGTCCCAACTCCATCACCCCACTCCCCCAAATTCTACTTCCCATCTCCCACTTGGAACTGGTCTTCCTCCTTGGCAAAACTGTTTTTCTCCGCTGAAAAGAACCAAAAGCAAATTCTCTGAAGCCACTGCCCTTTACCGGCCCTTCCTTCCAGTTACTAGACACTCTGATTCCTTTCAAATAACACATTTCTAGAGCCACTTCCATCTTCACACCCAAGTAATCTGCTTTTGTTCCACTCTCCACGGAAACTGCTTTGACTTCTCTCCCTATAATCTCTCTGCAGCACTTTTGAGGAGTTCTTGAAACGCTTTAAGTACCTGAGGCTACTGGTCTCCTTTAATGGTCCCTCGGTTTCCATCCACCTTCAAAGCTCTGTCCTTGGCTGTCTTCTCCCTCTGTTCATTTCCTGGGTGTCCTCATTCACACCCAAGCTTCTGCTTTAGCACATCCATCAGTGACTCCCATGCCTGCATTTCCATCTTAGTCCCACACATCCCACGATGCTGTTCCCCACAAGTGTCTAAACTCATCTCATACAAAAATGAATCCTCTTTCCTTCCCAAACTGCTGTTTCTCCTCTACTTCCTGCTTTCTTTTTTAATAAAGAAATTATCTACCACGCTCTTCAATTAGAAATCTGGATACAGTGGACTCTGATGTTTCTTACACTCCCCATCAAGTCAGTCACCCAATTCTCCATTTGACCTGACATTTCTTTTGCACAATTTCTCCCCACCACCACAGCCCTGACCCTCATTACCTCACTTGCTTCTAATCCAATGGTTCTGTGTGGTCCCTTCGCCACTGGCAGTAGCATCACCTGGGAACTTATCAGAAATGTAAAATCTTGGGCTGCCCCGGACCTACTGAATCAGAACTCTACACTGGGATCCAGTCATCTGTGTTTCAACAAATTCTTTAAGTAATTTTGACACTTAAGTCTGAAAACCACTATTCCATTCTCTACCCTCTTAATGCTGCCATCTTGGGGAAAACAACAACAGATACAGCTGTGTTGCTCAGAAGCCTTCAATGACATTTTTGACTAGAAGGTGAAACCTACATTTCTCTGTACAGCACAAAAGATGGAATCTAGTTCCTGACTACCAGTTGCCAGAAGGTAAAGCACAACAAATCATCTTGGTAAGAATGCACTATTGTGTAGTGATTAAGTGGACACGTTGTGGAATCCTACTGCCTGGGTTTTTCCATCTCTGCCTTAGCACAGTACAGCTGGCTGTGACCCTGGATGTTTCCTTAAGCTCACAATGCTCCAGGTCCATCATCCACAAAATGAGAATAACACTGACAGCCATATCACAAGGTTGTTGTGCAGTTATCACATACCTGGCACTCAGGCTGGACTCTGTTACAAAGATTCCAGGATGTTACAGAAAAGGTAACAGGCTCCAAAAGTGAGGGCCAGGAAAGTTCATCATGAAGGAAAGAAGGAAACTCAAGGACAAAGCAAAACAGCAAAGACAGGGTGATAAATTCATACTTGTTTCTCTGACAACAGTTAATGAAGTTAATGTTGCTAAGTGATTAAATATGAGGGTCCCAGGATAATGACGCTTTGAGTAATGACGGAAATCAAATTCTAACCTCCCCCACTAGGTATGATCTTAGGCAAAAGACTTATTTCCTGTCTCAATTTCATAGTCCGTAACATGGTGCTATATAATGAGAATTCCTATGTATTTACCTATGTAAATATTTATTGTTTATCCAGTATTTGATATACAAGCATTCAATACAGGGCAGCAATTATTCTTATTGTATGTACAATATCTTCAATACAAATCAGATATAAAAACAGGCACTTCTGGAGACTCCTGTTTGATCCAAGTTCCAGGGAGTGTGGAGACAGATGTCAGTCCCAGGGCTGACTGGGGGAAAGAGCTGAAGTTATGCCCTCTTTCGGGGACAGTGGGTATCCAATAACTGATTACTGCAGGGATATAGTCTTGACCCTTCCCTCCAACTTGGGACAACTCTGAGTTACTGCGAGACTTGGTAGACACTCTCCTTGGGACCATACTGCAGCTCAACTTTTTCTATCCACCATTCTGCCTCCTTTCTTCCTTGGTAAGACCCAAAAAGTCCTAACAAATGTCCTGGCCATAAATCTCCTTAGGTCTGCTTCCCAGGGAACCCCACGGAGGACAATCTAGAAACATCTTGTTCATTTATCAATGTACTTGTTGATTGTTGCCCCTCCCATCGTTAAATATAAGGTCAATGTGGTCAACGTGGCTTGTTTTGGTCACTTCTGTATCTGCTAACTAGGCAGTGTGACAAATATGAATATGAACTGCCGGTGTTAATGAATGCCATCAATGAAACTGCGGGCATAGGGAGTCTCTTAAACACCACCAGGATGTGAGCCTGATCTGGCATGGGAGGAAGAAGCATATGACTTCAGGAGGCCTTCATCTCAACAAGGTTTCCATGCCCAGAATGTCCAAAGCGCCAAGTCCTGCTTCTGCCGTCCGAGCCGAGTGCGGAGTGCTGCTGTCAGAGGGCGGCTCTCCAGGCAGACACAGGTCTCGGGCCAGGGCATTCGGCGCCTTCCTTCGGGCGCCTTTTCCGTCTATGTTCCGGCGGCCGCGCGGATCCGAGGGAGGAGTGCACACCTGGCGCTATGCGCGCACACCTGGCACTATGCGCACATTTCGAAGCACCCCCGCCCCTCCGCGTTCCTCCCGGCAGCAAGCGCCCAGCGCCGAGGCTGCAGGTTAAACGCAGTCTCTAAGGAGCCGGCCTCCCAGTCCCGCCCCCGGTCTCCTTCAGTGACCTTTCCGAGCGGGAACGAGCCCCCGCCCCCCCCGGCAGCCGGGCAAAGAGCCGGCTCCCCGCGGCGGCCCTGAACTTCTCACCTGCCCGCCGGCCTGCCGCCCGCAGCCCCCGAGGCCGCAACCCGCGCCGCCGCCGCTCCAGGAGATGGGCCCGCGCTGGGGACGGAGCATGCGCAACCCCAAGCACCTCCGGGCGTTGGTGACGCTCTCGGCCGGGGACGCGGTGGCGGCGACCGGAAGGCCGGGGGCGGGGCTCGTCTGGGGTCAGTCTGGGCACACTGTCGGAAGTGGAAACGTTAAATAACAGGTCACAAGGACATGCTGAGGCACAGTGTCTCCCTTTTTGCCCGCGCTTAAGAGGCGCTCATGGAATGGAACGTGACCAACCGCTCTCGGCGGGTCCCGGGCCTTCGGGCCTTGACCAATGGTGAAGCGCCGGATCCCACGGCTCGCGTCTTCCGGAGCGACCGCCCAGAAGACCTGGAGAGGAGGTGCCGTCGCGGCCCCCCCTGTGGAGGGGGGCTTGCGGGAGGCCCTCAGCGGCGCGGCGTCCGCTCCTCGTCCCCGCGGGTTCTCGCGGGCGTTGGAGGCCCCTGAGTCTGTGCGCTCGCCTGCTGGCTCATGTCCGTGCCGTCTCCCCTCCCGCTGATGCGTTCGAGGGCCAAGACGGCATTCTTCCGTTCAAAGGAACTGTGAGAGAAGTTAGGCTCATGGCTGTGTCACAATGCACCCGCCATTGAGAAAGCCACCTTCAGCTGCCAACCCGTGTTTTCTATACTCGTTCCCCATCAAACATTCGGGAGACTCTCCCTCTTTTTGTGCCAGTAATTTTCAAGAAACGTTCTGTGTCACAGAAAGGCTGCGTTTTATTTTTCTCTCTCGGTCGCCCTTCCCCTGCCACAGCGGGTAACTGGTTTGTCACCGACCAATCGAGCTCGCTTTGTTCGCGGTCTCTAGATAGAGGTCCTCCGCCGCCATGATTGTTTTGGGCCCTCACTGGAAGCCGCGAGATCTTGCACGGAGGGCATTTTTGTTTTTGGAAGATCCCGCGCGCTCTTGCGGCCGTTAGCTTAGTGTTCGCCGCCATCTTAAGCCCTGGTTGTGGCTTCAAATGGGCCGCGAAGTAGCCCAGGCCATCTTGTGTTTGGGCGGCCGCAGGGTTTTGCGCGCCGGCAGCGCCGGGGAAGCGGGAAGGAGGTCGGCGCCCGGAACACCCGGGCTTCCAAAGGCTGGCTTGTGAGCCTGTGGCCGCCCTTTTAGTCTGAGTTTGCACAGCCAGGTACCACTTCACCAGTGACCCCGGACAGTAACTAAACAAAAGCCCGACCCCAAACCCTGCCACCATCGTAGGTAAGAACTTGGGAATGCTGGGAACCTAAGATGTTCCTTCCCTTGAACTCAGCTGTGAGCCCACCTCCTCTCCCGCTTCGGTTATTTCCTTTGATTAGTGAACCTTTCCTGAATCCTCCTTGTGCTTCCGCCTCTCTCCGTTGTTTTAAACAGAAGGGTGCCGGAAGCCTGGGCTTGACAGTGGAAGTTTTGGTCTGGGAAATAATTATTATTTGGACGAAATGGAGTACAGTGAGTGGGCCAGGTATTTATATCAAACATCTACGTGTATTCAGTACAAATAGATTCCCCTTCCCAATATTTTTTGGTTTGTGACATAAATACAGATTGTATTTGTATATACATTCATTCATTTATTCAGTACATTCGTTGAGTACCTGGTGTGAACTAGGTTGTAAGGATTCTGTAGTAAATAAAAACCACTTTATTTCATGGAGTTTCCATTCTGTCACCTACTAGGTTGGGCAAGTGACAGCATTTTCTGGTTCTTAGCCCTGCTATAGTGTACAAGCAAGTATTCGCTTGCTCCTTCCCCTATCTTCCCCCACTCCTTTTTCCTCCTGGACTAGGAATAAATCATAGTGACACTTTATTTCTTGGATCCTGGACCTGACTGTCTTTGTAGACGAACTGGTTAATTTTACAACCAATATTCAAGGTGCTTAAGGCCTTGCTGTTCCAATTGTGATCTGTGTATCAGGCGCTTGAGCATCACCTGGAAGCTTGTTAGAAACACAGTTGACTCCATCTACAGGCCCTGAATCAGAATCTGCCCTGAGAAGCGCACCTTAAGTTCAGACAGCACTGATTGAGGGCACGGACTGAAGACAAAGACTTTCTCTTTGCAACTTGTGCTTCTGAAACAATATATGGTCAGTTTACTCCACGCTTTAAATGCAGTGGACATGTGGTTTTATATCCGTCAGCTTATTGTCAAGATGCCAATTTAGCATTCTAAAAAGTTGAGAATTTGTCAGCCCCCTATATTGTTATGTAACATTTGCCGTGCAACACCTTGTGTCCTATGTACATATTTTATTTTTAATTTATTTGAAGTTGAACTCAAAATTCTATGTGTATTCAGTGGTTCAGTATCAACTTGGAAAACCTTGGACCATAGTTTGCCAAAGCTTTTCTGGCACTTCGCATTTTATCATTTTAAAATAACAAATCTAAGTCTGATTTATTTCAGGGGTCCTCAGCTTTGGTTGCTTATGAAAATCACTTGGGGTGCTTAAAAAACAACAACCCAGAGCAGTATCTGTAGAGTTTGAGATCCTGTGGATGGAATTTAAGGAAGTTAGGTATTTGAGAAACAACAAATAAGTTTTATATTTTCTGTGTTGATGTTTGTTAGATTTTTCTCCCTTGTAGATTTACTTAAAATAATTATAAAGCGAGTTGGACTGGAAATTTGGTGAACTAACTTCTTAGTAACCCTTCAGTTTGCTGTTTATATTTTTGTGTCCTAAGCAAGTTATCCAGTCTTTCTGTCTTTCCTTCGTCCATCTAAATATTAATTGGGAAAAGAAGAATGAAGGTCCTGTTATGTTTTATTTAGTCTCTTGTGTATGTTGCAAGATGTAGTGGATATTTATATTCTGTGCATGTGAGGAAGAGAAGTATTTTGCAAGTGCAGTATTCATTGCTTCTGATTTTCCTATACTGTATCTTGTATATGCTGGTAAGCATAATGGGTCTTGGAAATGAACTCTAAAGCTAGCTCCTCCAGCTACCAGCTTAAACTGATTACTTAACCCTTTTGTGCTTCAGTCTGTTGTTGTTTAGTCGCTTTAGTCGCTAAGTGGTGTCCTACTCTTGCTGACCACGTGGATGGTAGCCTGCCAGGCTCCTCTGTCCATGGGGTTTCCCAGCAAGAATACTGGAGCAGGTTGCCATTTCCTTCTTCAGGGGATCTTCCTGACACAGGGATCAAACCCGAGTCTCCTAAATTGGCAGGCAAATTCTTTACTACTGTGCCACCTGGGAAGTCCTATACCTTAAGTTGCTTCATCTCAAAAATAGGGTTGATATGAGGGTTAGATAAGTTAATATAAGAAAAGTGCTTAAAACAGTGCTTGGCACATAGTCACAGCTATGTAAATGTTAATTAGGTATTATTCTATTTAAGTCTTAGGATTATTAAAGTTTTGTTCATACATTCAAATCACTAAGGGGGAAGGTATTAATATAGTATGCCAAGCCAGGAAGATGTGTGAGTGAGAGGTTTTTTTATAATGATCTTTTTCTTTTCTCCAAACAGCTTTATGGAGATATGATTGTCATACAGTAAATGGCACGTACTTAGAGTATTTTGTTTGATGGTGATTTACATGCATATACCAGTGAAACCAACACTTGAGTCCAGATAGTGAATGTACTCATCACCTCCCTAAAGTTTTCTCTTGTCCTTTTGTAAACCCTCTGGGCTTTTCTAGACAATTGCTCATCTGTTTTCTGTCACTCTTGCATTTCCCAGGGTTTTATCTAAATGGAATCTTCATGTATGTGCTGTCTTGCGGGGTGGAGTAGTCTGGATATTTTCACTCATAATTGAGAGCCATCTTTGGTGCAAATGTCAGTGCTTCATTCCTTTGTAATTACGGTATTCAGCAATTTGTTAGACTAATTTGTTTGCACATTTGCTAACTGAAGGGCATTTGGATTTTTATTTTCATAGTGGTCATTTTCACATTGGATAAAAAAAGTAATTATTTGGTGGCCCAGCCTTCCACATATAGAGAACCTAGGAGGTGCCAGTGGTAGACTGTGTTTGTTTGGGACTTTGACGTTGTTTAGTTTATGAATTCATGT
This sequence comes from Odocoileus virginianus, assembly GCF_023699985.2. NCBI lineage: Eukaryota > Metazoa > Chordata > Mammalia > Artiodactyla > Cervidae > Odocoileus > Odocoileus virginianus. The sequence goes on from NC_069682.1 coordinate 2,967,561, forward strand.
TTTCTGAATGAAATGTTACAGTTTTTTAAATACCAAACATGTCACATATATTGAGCTTTAGTGGGTTGGATCTCTTTTATTGAGATATAATTTATATATAACATAATAATTTCATATGTACAACACAATTGTTTGATATATGTATATATAGTTAGACAACTCAAGGGGTTAGGAGTGCTGACCCTCTGTGCTATTGAAAATCTGCATACAACTTTACAGTGACAAGAGCAGAACTCAGCCCCCATCTGAGATTCCACATCTTTGAATTCGACCAACTGTGGATCATGTGATACTGTAGTATGTGTTTATTGGGAAAAATCCAAGTGAAGTTCAAACCTTTTTGTTCAAGGGTTATCTATATAATAATAGTTTTAGTAACTGGTCACCATGTGGTACATTCCCAGAGCTTACTTATTTCGTAACTGGAAGTTTGTACTTTTTGATTCCCTTCACCCATTTTACCATCCCCTACCTTCCCTTCCTCAACACAGACCCCTGCCCCTGTTCTACCAACGACCACCAGTATTTTCTCTGTATCTGAGTTTGATGTTTGTTTTGTTTTAGATTTCACAAAAAGTGGATAATATTATATTTGTCTTTCACTGTCTTACTTATTATACTTAGATGAATGCCCATTCATGTTGTTGCAAAGAGCAGGATTTCCTTTCTTCATGACTGAATAACATTCCATTGTACATATACCTACACCATAATTTCTTTATCCATTCATCTATCATGGACATTTAGGATGTTTCCCCTGTCTTGGCTATTGTGGTTAATGCTACAGTGAACATTGAGGTGCAGATACCTTTTCAAGTTACTGTTTTTCTTTTTTTCAGATAAATACTGTGAAGTGGAATCGCCACATGATATGGTAGTTATATTTTTAATTTTTTGAGGAACCTCCATACTGTTTTCTACAGTGGCTTAACCAATTTAAATTCCCATCTACAGGACACACGGGCTCCCTGTTTTTCACGTCCTCACCAATACTTCAGTTCAGTCGCTCAGTCGTGTCTGGCTCTTTGCGACCCCTTTGACTGCAGCACACCAGGCTTCCCTGTCCATCACCAACTCTTGGGGCTTGCTCAGACTCATGTCCATCGAGTCAGTGTGTCGTCCCCTTCTCTTCCTGCCTTCAGGCTTTCCCAGCATCAGGGTCTTTTCCAGTGAGTGAGTTCTTCGCATCAGGTGGCCAAAGTATTGGCCATCACCAACACTTAATTGTTGTCTTGTTGATGATAGCTGTTCTGACAAGTGTCAGAACACCTCTTTGTGATTTTGATTTGCTTTTCTCTGGTGATTGGTAGATGAGAAAATTGGAGATTTGGAGGTGCTGAGTAGGCAGTCTGAGGTCATGTAAAAAGGTAGGATTTGAACGCATGTCGGTTTTACTAGAACCTGAGACCATGACTGCCTTGTGGGTCAGTTTCTGCCTGTTTCTGACTAAGTATTAAATAAAAATTAGATGTCGTTTTTAGTGAAGCAACCACACAGGGCCAGGTGGGGATTTTCTGTGGGCCCCACAGGAATGGGAGGTCCAGAACTGGGGTTAGCTGACCACGTTAAGGGTATAGAGTGAACTGTGAACTTAATTTTGGTGGGAGATTTCAGTATATGACCTATATTTAAAGAAAAAGAAAAGAAAAAAATCCTAATTATTTTTTTTGTCACTTGCTTTATTCTCCTGTTGTTTCCATTTGTTTTTTTTGTTTGTTTTTGTTTTCAAGTTCACTTTGGCATTCAGAATTATCTTATGAATAATAGGAAAATCTGATTTGCTATTTTTTTACACTGTAATTACCTTTTAAAATTTTATCAAAGTTGTTGTCAGCAAGATCTTTACTCATTTATCATTTTTCCTTGGTGTTTTGTTAAAGTTTGTGATTCCTTCTTCATATTCTCCTTTTGTGTGTGTGTGTGTGAGATAAAATTAGATTGGGGGAGTAAGAGTAGCAGGTTATGAAATGATTTCTCATTCCTGAATTACAGTTGTTCCTTCATAAATTCTAGGGCCTTTGTTGTTTTAAGACAACAGAAGAGAGTATAACATATTCTTGGTAAAATTTGAAATCTGGGGATTAGAAGCCTAAAGCTAATTTCTGGTCTTTTAAATCTGGAGTAGGTGCTTTGGCTTCTGATGCAGACCAGCAGTGCTAGAGGGAAGACAAATGTGAATTTCAGAGTGCCTTGGATTTTCCCACAGAATAATCTAGAAGGTCACCAACTTTATTAGAGTTTATCTCTGCTTTGTATTTAAATGACAGGACAATCATGATATTGTTTCATCTATTTCCATTCCCTCCCCAAATTAATTTTCTTAAGGATTTTAGGATCTTTCCCTTTCCACTAAGAACACACATAAACACATTTTTGGTGAGGTCAGACGCTATTGAAGTCTTTGTGAAAGAGTGCCTGTTTTCAGGTCAGAGAAAATGGGCTCAAGAATGCAGGGTAGAGGATGAGATACTGTTTGTAAGACATATACTTTAACTTCTCAGTATGTTTATGAAAATTATATGCTTTGAGATATTTGGGAAATTGATCTTTTTGGAGCTTGTCCTGAACTTCTTAAAAACAGAGTGTAAAGTAAAAATTCCACTGCATGTAGACTCGAATTGGCAACTCTGATAAAGCGTTTTAACATTTAGGCTTTAAGCCCCAGGCCTTGAGCTTGCTGTTCCCTCCTGAAAGTGATGCTAGGAGCCTCGGAAGGTAATTTCTCAAGGTGCGTGTTCGCTTTGTGAATGTGTGTGTGCACATTTATTTTTTAATAATCAGTAAAACAAGTCCAGAAAAACCCAAAGATGTTCACAGATTAATTAATATAGAGGTTAATAGTACCTTTTTCATTGAGATGACTGTAAGGATGTCAGTATTTTAAGGACAAAAACAGAAAGCATTGAAAACCTCACACTTATGACCTAAACTTCAACCAGGCTATCAGTTGCCCCTTATATTCAATACAAAACGCTTCCATCTTCTCTTTACATTTATATGCATCTCAGTTCCCTCAGCTTTGTCTGCATGATATATGTAACTTAAGTGTTATTTGTGTATTGAAGTAGGACCCGAGTGCCTTGACCTCCTGTTTAGAGGGTTTAATATGGAGTTTGGGATTTCGAGACCGTAAAGATGTATTAGATTGATAGGTATAAATCTAAAACAGTAGCACAGTCTGTAGCCACTGATTTCAGTAACATCAGCAGACTCCACAGTTAGCAGACTGGCACTTACCTTTGCCCTGCTCCAGGTTATCACAGGGAATAAGAATGGCCCCTGTCCTCAGGAAGTTCTGGTCAGGGGGAGGGGAGAGACTGAGGAGCAGAGTTAAGTGAGTGCAGGGGCTGTGGAAGGGCTGGGCTGGCCCAGAAAAGGGACCCTTTGCTCTGGGGATCCCTAGAGGGCTCCCGAGAAGCAGGTGGCAGCTCAGTTGGGTTTCCGAGGATAACGCGATCTTAGGAAGAGAGGACCTTCTCTAGTGTGACACGCATATGTGCTAGCAGGACGTGCTGGCCCTGCGTGTTCAGGTCCCATGCCCGAGTTCGCCTTGGAGCTGTGACAGTGCCTGAGCGGTGAGGTGGTGGGGCTCATACCTGCTCCAACACCTCGTGTGACGGTTTCGAGGCTGGAGAGGTGCCAGGATGGAGACCGGAGGTTCTTGGAGAGGCCCGGGCCCTTGAGGATGCCCAGCTCTTTGGGGTCTGAGACCTCCTGGCACCCCTGCTTGTGGTTTTCCTCCTTGGGGGAGGCAGACGGGCCGTCTGCAGCTTCCTCTATCCTGTCCCGGACGTTGAGGGGAGAGAGCGCAGGCTGTGCTGCCCCCAGGCCCCCTGGCAGATGGCCTTTCTGTGTTTAGACTTCAGCTTCCTGGGGTTTATGAAAGGATAGTGAAGGGCTTGCCCCTCACCACCCCAGGGTGGTTGTCAAGGCAGCAATAACGCAAGGGGTCAGTCAGAGACGCCCACTGGCACCGCCGCCGCCTCGCCAGACCTGGGGAGACTCGGCAGGGAGGCTGGTGTGTGCTCTGGCACATCGCTGCCCGTTCCTTCTGTTGGCCTGCTCTGTCATGAATACACGTCCTTTGCTTCTGCGTGTCTTACACATACCTTCTCTCAGTTTGTGGTTCTACCACAGCCATCCCCCCACTGAAGTTTAAGTTTTTAGGCCTTTTTGTTTTGAAATAATTTAGGTTTGCCCAAAGTTGGCATAAAAGTACATGGAGTCCCCTGTACCCATCACCCAGCTTCCTCCAGTGGTGACATCTTTTGTGACTAGAGTGCAGCTGTTAAAGCCAGAAAGCTGGCACTGGTGCAATTTCCAGAGCTTATGAGATGGAACCAGTTTACATGCATTTGTGTAGTTGTTTTCATCATGTGTTTCTATTCCTGTAACCAGCACCACAATCACAGTGTAGAATTCCATTGCCAGAGCTTCCTTCTGCAACTTCCCCACTCCTAACCCCTGGCAACCATGAAAGTGGCCTTCACTTCTGTAATTTTGCCTGTCTGAAGAGTGTTCTGTGAGTGGGAGCATACGTTATGCAACCTTCTCAGATTGTCTTTTTTCCCTGAGGAGCATCCCTTTGAGGACTGATCCAGCCACGCTGTCGTGTGTGTCAGCGGTTCGGTTCCGGCTGCTGAGTGATGTCCATGGCACAGACATGCCAGGTCTGTTTAACCACTCACCCACTGAAGGACACCTGGGCTGCTTCCAGGTGTTGGTGGTCATGAGTTAAGTCACTATGAACATTTGGCTACAAATTTTTATGTCAGCCTAGGTTTTCATTTTTCTGGGGTGAATTACCAGGAGTGCAAAGTTTAGATTATGTGGTAAGTACATGGTTAGTTTTGTAAGAAGCTGTCAGTCTCTTTTCTAGAGTGGCTCTATGATCTTTACAGTCCTACCAGCAGTGTGGGAGAGATGCCTGTTCTCTGCATCTCCACCAGCATTTGGTGTTATCTGTTTTTTTTAAATTTATTTTATCTCTTTTTTATTAGCCATTCTGATAGGTATGTAGTGATGTGTCATTGAGTTTTATTTTGCATTTCCCTGATGGCTCATGATGTTGAGTGTCTTTTTTTAATTGAAATATAGTCAGTGTATACTGTTATGTATAGTCAAGCTGACAAAAGTCTGTATAGGCAAGGCTATGGTCTTGCCAGTGGTCAGGTACGGTTGTGAGAGCTGGACGATAAAAAAGGCAAAGTGCCAAAGAATTGATGCCTTCAAACTGTGGTACTGAGAAGACTCCTGAAGGTCCCTTGGACAGCAAGGAGATCAAAGCAGTCAATCTTAAGGGAAATCAACCCTGAATACATGTTGGAAGGACTGATGCTGAAGCTGAAGGTCCAGTACAGTTGGCGCATTGGAAAAGTTCCTAATGCTGGGAAAGATTGAGGGCAGAGGAGAAGAGGGCGTCAGAGGATGAGATGGCTGGATGGCATCACTGATGCAATGGATGTGAACTCGGGCAAATTTCAGGAGATGGTGAGGGACAGGGAGGCCTGGTGTGCTGCCGTCCATGGGGTTGCAGAGTCAGACATGGCTGGATGACTGAGCAACAACTCTTTTGTTAGTTTCAGGTGTACTATATAATGATTCCTCATTTGTGTACAGCATGAAATGATTCAAGTGTCTTTCCACATGCTTATTTACCATGTTTGTGTTCTTTGCTGAGATACCTGGTCATGTCCTTTGCCCACTTTTTGGCTGGACTGGTTTTATTTTTTTTACCTTTGAGTTTTGAGAGTTCTTTATATGTTCTAGTTTATAAGTTGTTTACTGGTTACGTGGATTGCAAATATTTTATTCTAGTCTGTAGAGAAGTTTTAATCTTAATACTGCCAAATCTACCATCCTTTTTCTTTTTGAGTTATACTTCTTGTGTCTAGTTTTAAAATACCTTCCTTTCTCAGAGCTCATGAAAAACATTTTCTGAAAGCTGCTAATTTTTCACATTTGAGTTTGTAGCTCATCTGTAGTTGATTTTTATGTACTGTGTGAAGTAGTGGTCCAGTTTTCTTTTTTTCCAAATAGACAGACAGTTGTTGGACCACAGCTTGTTGAATGAATAGTCTCCTTATTTCCCACTGATGTGCCACACTGCTCCCATCACCCATTTCCATGAGCCCAGGGCCTTGTTTCTGGTCTGTGAAGTCTTCCTTCAGCCTGTTTGTTTCCCCTTTGCCAGCACATTATCTGATTTACTCAGGCACTGTGGTGGTTTTGCAGTATCTGGTGAGACTGACTCCCTTCATTGTTTTTCTTTTTTTTGTTTTCCTTCTCTCATGTATCTTAGTCCTTTTTGTTCTTCTTCAGATTCCCTGTTCAGGATTGTGGCTGGGATTGCATTAAGTTTGAAGAACAATGTGATGAGGTCTGGCATGTGTCTTATTAAATTCATCTCAAGATATTTTAAATCTGTGGAATGCTAGTATGATGATATTTTCAGAAATCTACATCTGCTTGTCTCAAAGACATTGCTTTTAAGATTCATCAGTAAACATGTTTGCTACTTTTTTTTTTGGGTAGATGCTTTTCTCACATTAACTTGTTTCTGTTCTGAGATTTCTAGTGTTTTCCTGTTTTTTTTTTTTTTTTTCTATTTCTATTAAAATGATCTTGTGCTTTTATTCTGCTTCAGTTTTTAGTATGGTAATTGTCCTAGTATTAAACCGACCTTGCCCTCCTTGGATAAACCTCACTTGGTTCCGAAGTATTTTTTTACATATTGCTCAGTTCAGATTGCTTCTGTTTGTTTAGGGTTCTTGCATCTAAGTTCAGGCATGGAACTGGCTGTGATTCTCCCTTTCATAGTCTGCCTTTGCCCAGTTTCACTCTCCGGGCCTCACAGGGTGAGTTGCATGGTGGGAGGGGCTCCCTTCACCCTCTTCTCTGGAATCATGTGTACATTTTGGCATTATTTGTTCCTGGAAGAGCTGCTGGATTTGGATCACAGAGGTTTAGAAATGGAAGAGACCTCAGAGGTTGGCCTGTCCAACAGCATTGTTCTCCTGAGGTAGAAAGAATTAAATGCTGAGGCTCCAGTCCAGAAGGCCTGGTCCACTGTCTCAGGACTTGGCAGCCTCATCACTGTAGAAGCCCTAGTCCTGACGTAAAGGTAACAGCCATTTTATTATCTGAGACAGAGGGCACAACGTCAGAGTCCGCACAAATCCATAGGGAGACCTGAAAACCATCCCATCAGTGTGACAAACTGGTCCCCTAGGTTTCTAGGGTCGTCGGGTTAAGTTAAAGAGCCGAGGGGGAAAGGGAGCCTCGGACAGCACTCCGACAGCTCGCGGAAAGCTGTGGGGACAGGCAGGGGTTTCCTGGCTCCTCTGTGGGCAGCTGTGTGTAGGGACAACTCAGCGGGCCATTAATACTTGTATTGCCCTTTGTGATGACGGGTGATAATTTTCACCTGGGATACCAAAGAAATGTTCACTGTATGGTGTTTTTTATGAAAATCAATAAAGATTCAGTGTATTTTTTGGAAAATTTCCCAGAAACAGCAAACATAAAAGAGTGTCGGTTCCTGTTTCAGGAATATTTTTTCATCCAGCAGCTTTGATAACCTGCTCCTTCCAGGGTGGATAAGTGTGCTTTCACCCATGTTTGGAAATTAGCGAATTGGTTGGGTTCCTTTCCTGCTTCAGCTCCTCCTGTAGTTCATTTCTAGCCCTGTGCCGCATGCTGTAGTGAGGCAGAGGGAGTGAGCCTTATCTAAAGGACTTCGGCAGGTGTGCAGGCTCAGGGTCTACACAGCTGCTGTCCAGATGCGTGCTCGCTTTATCTTGGTGCCCTGTCACATAGCGTGATGGTAAATTAAATTGATTCAGACCACATTTGCCTTAGCTATGGAGTCCCTTCCTCCCTTCCCCGCACCCCCCCTCCCCTTCTGTCTCTTATCTGTCCCTCTATTTCTCTTTCTTTCTTTGATTAGCAGGAGAGAACCACCCTCCTGCAGCTTTATTTGAAGCCATGCTTTGTGTTGGGAACTTCTGCCTTGGCCAGGGGCCAGGGGAGGGAGGACACACCTCCCTTGGCAGCCCAGTTAGCCTTTGACCTCACAGTTCTGCAGGGGACAGATGGTGCTAGATGGCTCTCAGTGAGATGACCTGACTCTTCTCCTGCCCTCGATCTTCAGCTGTGAGACCCTGGCCTGATCCCCCAAGTTCTTGTTAGGGGAATAGATCTCAGGCCTGGGAATAGATGGTCTGTAAGTGTGTCTTGTAGTCCTAAAATTGTTAGTGTTTTGAGATTGCAAACACTGTGGGAACAAGTGAAAAAAATTGCATTGAGAGGCAGAATGCCACATGGTATTAAAAATGGGTTAAAAATAAAAGTAAAGTTATACAGTTGCTTTTTATTTATTTTTTTGCATGCAGTCTGTTTTATACTAGAGATCTTATTATTTCATATAAAAATATGCCTTTCAGTTCTGGATTCTTACAGATCATATTTTTGAGACGGGGCTTTGATGATACTTTTTGGAGAATCCAGATCTTAAAACATAAATGCAGCTGTTCTTGCCCTACTGATTAAAGGGGGGAAAATGAGCATTTTAAGAGTCAGCTGGAACCTTATTGCGATTTGAAAATAAAACCTTCACTGTAACATGGCTCTTAATCTATCTAACAGCAGATATGTCTCAAGCCTTGCAGTAGTCTTCTGTGTGGGACACCTGTCCTTCTGGAAAAGGAAGACATACTGGAAAACCAGTGTGTAATTAAAAATAATTAGATCGCACGTGCTTCAGATTTGGTTGGATACTTGTTGGCAGTACTCTTTTCCCTGTTCCTCTGTCTAGCTGAACTACTAGTATCCTCTAAATATCCCCAGAGAGGGACCCCCTAAATTCTTAGCAGAAGTTATTCAAACTTGGTTTAATATATTTAAAGGAGCTGACTGTGTGTTTATCTGGCTCAGATAATACAATATAATTTTAAAGATTTAACTAGTTTTCAGAACAACCTTTATGAATGTTGCTTACAAACACAGCATGTGTTTACAAATGTTTACAAACACATGTTCTTGACTTTCTAGAAAGTTATTTTTTCCATTTACACCTCTGTAGAAATGGGCTTGCTAAGATGAACTTCATTAAAGAGCGTTCTAAAGCACATGCATTGCATTGTTCAGGGAACAGAAATGAATAGATTAAAATGAAATTAAAATGATTTAGGGCTAGGATAAAGAAAGAAATTTTGTCTATTTAAAATTAGAATCAAAGGTTATAAGATTTTTTAAAAAATTTCCCATTGACTAAGTAATAATAACTGTTAACACTCATCCGGGGCCTACTGTTTTTAAATGGTGAGACTGTTTTCATGTACTTAGTCCTTTCAGTATTTTAAGTTAGGTATTGCTACCCCTGTTTTATAAATAAGGGATCTTGGATTCAGAAATAAGCCCTTTTCTTCTTTGCCATCATGGCTTATTGCATGGTATTGCCTGTAGCTCTCTGTGCAGACAGCATCATGTTGTCACTTCCCCACTCAGGCGTGCGCTCGCGTCTGCTCGGCCCAGAGCCCCGGTCCGTCCCTCCCCAGCACTTCTCCCCCGGCGACCCTCGGTGTCTTCTCTGTCTCCGAGTCTGTTTTGTAGGTGAGGTCACTTGTGTCGTATTTTAGATTCCACATGTGAGTATATGTCTAGCTCTTTCTGACTTACGTCACTTAGTATGATAATCTATAGGCCCATCCAAGCTTTGCGGATGGTGTTATTTCCTTCTTTCTTATGGCTGAGTAGTAGTCTGTTGTATGTATGTACCACACCTTCTTTATTCATTCATCTGTCAGTGATCATTTAGGTTATTTCCATGTCTTGGCTGTTGTAAATAGTGTTGCTGTGAACATAGAGGTGCGTGTACCTTTTTGAATTATAGGTTTGTCCAGATATATATATTTCAAAAATGGGATTGCTGAATCATGTGGTGGTTCTATTTTTAAATTTTTAAGGAACCTCAATACTGTTTTCCATAGTGAATGCACCAATTTACATTCCTACCAGTAGTGTAGGAGGGTTCCCTTTTCTCCACACACTCTCCAGCACTTGTTATTTGACTTTTTAATGTTAGCCATTTTGACAGGTGTGAGGTGGTACCTCATGGTAGTTTTGATTTGCATTTCTCTTATAAATTAGTGATATTGAGCATCTCTTCATGTGCATATTGGCCATCTGTATGTTTTCTTTGGAGAAATGTCTGTTGAGGTCTTCTGCCTATTTTTTGATTGTTTTTTTTTTTCAATATTGAGCCACATGAGCTGTTTGTATAATAAGTGCTTTTCATATAATAAAACCAAAATCCCTTAAACTGCACTGTCCGTTGTGGTCACCACTAACTGCAAATACCTGTTGAGCCTGTGGCATATAGCCAGTCCAAATCAAGGTTCTGGAAACAAAATACATACCTGATTTGAAAACTTAGTTAAAACACCAGGAGTGTAAATATTTTTATATTGATTATATGCTGAAATTATAACGGGATAGATTTATTGGGTTAAATAAGACACATTATTAAAATTAATTTAACCATTTCTGTTTAACTTTTTATTAAATGTAGCTGTTAGAAATTTTAAAATTAAAAAAAAAAAAGAAAGAAATTTTAAAATTATATCTGTGCCTTGCATGATATTTCTTTCGGAGTGCTGCTCAAAAAGTATCTGTGCAGGTGGTCTGAACAGACAGGTAATTCCACACACAAGACTCGTGAGTTAGGGCATCCTTCCCTCCCCATCCCTTCCTGCACAGCAGCTCTCTCCAGCTTGTTCTGCAGGTTGGAGCAGAATTTAGCATGTAAGAATTGGATCTGTATCCATAGGGGAGGGGGGTAGGGATGGGAAGGGATGAAGGGGGAGTTTGGGGTTAATATACACAAGCTGTATATATACAACAGGTAAATAACAGGGCCCTGCTGTATGGCACAGGGACCTGTATTCAGTATTGTGTGATAAGCCGTAATGGAAAGGAGTATAAAGAAAGAATGTACATGTGTGTATGAATGAATCACCGTGCTGTACATCAGAAACTAACACGACATTGTAAATCAGCTGTATACTTAAAAAAGGAAGTGAGTCCTTATCACTGAATTTCATGCTATATCGCTGCTTGATGATTACTGTTGTGGTTGTGTAGATTGTTGTTGTTATTGGTTTTAGGCTTTGTTTCTAAAACATTCCGTTAAGATTAAAGGGAGCTCCCTTCAACCTCTGTGTCCCTACCACATACATACACACACATTTTCCATCCTTTTAATTTTGTTGAGAGCATAGTACTGTTTAGGCCAATATTTAGTGTTTATCATCATGATTATAAATGCTAGGCATGACTGAACTGTGTGTGTGTGAAGTGCTCTTTACTTCTTATTTTCTGCATACTTTTTGTTTATCCTGCGATCAGCAATCGCTTTGTATTATTCAGTTGCTTTGCTTTCCACACACCTGTCCTAATTCAATCTCATATTCCATACTGGTTGTCTGAAGTTCATCTGCATGTGCCCAGACACTTCCTGAAGAGCCCTCTCCTGGACTCTGGTTCTCTGCTTGTCTAGCCCATGGGTCCCAGGCAGGGATCTGGTTTCATCAGATCCAGGGATTTCCTCTGCCTTTTGCCTATCTCAGCCTTCCTTTTTCCTGTGTCTTCCCTTTTTCGGGGTCAATTTCCTCATTTTGGTGAAGCACATCTTTAGTAGCTTACTGAGAAAGGATGCACAGAATATACATTTTTTTAAGACCTTGCACATCTAAAAATGTTTTCACCCTCACCCCTTTGTGTTAAAATGTAGTTGGAGTTTGAAAACAATTTTCTTCAGATTTTGGGGGATAGTTTTCCATTACCTTTTAGCTTCCAGAGTTGCTTTGGGTAGCCAAATATTCTCTTCCCATCCCCCTCCTCCCAACTCACCCACTCCCTAAACTCACCCTCCTGTACACATACTTTAAAATCCTTTTTTCAACAATGTCTGAAATTTTCCTGTGATATATGCCCTGATATGTGTCTGTTTCAATCCTAGTTTTTACATGTCGTTACTTCTGTACTGGTCCTTTAGTTTTTCATTTATTCTCTCTTCTTTTTCATCTTTATTATTTCTGAAGTTCCTGGATGACTTAGTCAAGTTGATCTTTTGGACCTTCTGTTAAGTTTTAAAATTTCATTTATCATAGTTTTTGTTGTTTTCCAAAAGCTCCTTTTATTTATTTTTTTATGTTTTTAATTTATTTTTTTATTGAAAGATAATTGCTTTACAGAATTTTGTTGTTTTCTGTCAAACCTCAGCATGAATCTGGCATAGGTGTACATATATCCCCTCGCTTCTGAACCTCCCTCCCATTTCCCTCCCCATCCCACCCCTCTAGGTTGATACAGAGCCCCTGTTTGAGTTTCCTGAGCCACACAGCGAATTCCTGTTGACTCTCTATTTTACACATGGTAATGTAAGTTTCCATGTTACTCTCTCCATACATCTCACCCTCTCCTCCCCTCTCCCCATGTCCATAAGTCTGTTCTCTATGTCTGTTTCTCCATTGCTGCCCTGTCAGTAAATTCTTCAGTACCATTTTTCTAGATTCTGTTTATATGCATTAGAATATGATATTCATCTTTCTCAGATGCTCCTTTAAAAAAAATTAATTGATGTGTAATATCTTCTATCCTGCTGATATCAGTGAAAGTTTCTTTCTCCTTGCATAGTCGGGGTTTCAGCCAAGTAATTTTTTTTCTGTTTTTCATAATAGAGTTTTTCCTTACATGGTAGATGATTTGTTGTTGTTTATGTGTGTGTATTTGGGAGTGGTACACTAGGAGATGGAAGTTAGTTCTGCACACAGATGTGGAGTTTGTGGGTGTGACCTTCACTTTAGAACCATCTGTCTTGACTGTTTGCTTGGGGAACCCCTGATGTCAGTACTTTTAGATCCAGTTCCCTGAGAGAGGAGGTTTCAGTCTCCTATTTGGAGACTAAGGCATGATAGAGGAGTGTGTTAGTCAAGCTTCTCCAGAACCAATAGAAGATACGAATCCACACACACATGTATGTGTATATACATGTGTTTATTAAAGGAGTTGGCTTATGGAATTTTGGAGGCTGAGAAGTCCTAAGATACACTGTTTGTAACCTGGGGACCCAGAAAAACTAGTGGTATGATTCAGTCCAAGTCCAAAGGCTCAAGAACCAGGATTGCTGATGTCCAAGGGCAGGAGAAGATGGATGTCCCAAATCAGACAGATCTTGAATTCACTCTTCCTCTTTTTGTTCTATTTTGACCCTCAGTGGACTGAATGATGCCCACCCACTTGGGGGAGGGTCATCTGCTTTACTCAGTTCATAAATTCAAATGCTAATCTCTTCTAGAAGCACCCTTACAGACATAATGTCTGTTAGTTATCTGGGCATACCTTAGCCCAAACAAGTTGACAGTTAACTATCACAAGGAGCATGTGAACTGCCCATGAATTTCTGATTTTTTCAGTAGGATACTCCCCACTATTTGCTGTACCTGGTATTTTCCAGACCAGAGATAATCTGTCTTACTTTCTCCAGAAAATAATTCTCTAGGCTTCTGCAGGGTGAAAAGAGCTGTTGCTTGGCTGTGCTCAGTAAAAGGTATAAGAATTTGATTCCTTTTTATTGCCAAATAATATTCCATTGTATGTATATATCATATTTTGTTAAGCATATATCTATAGAAGCTTACCTCAGAAAACAAGAAAGATCTCAATCACTGTGTTATGTTTATCCATTCATCATTTGATGGGCATTTGGGTTCTTTCCACTTTTTTGGTTATTATGAATAATGCTGCTATGAACATTCCTGTATAAATGTTTGTGTGAACATATGTTTTTATTTTCCTAGGTACATATGTAGGAGTGGAAGTGCTGAATCATATGACAATTCCATGTTTACCTTTTTGAAGTATTGCCAAATTATTTTCCAAAGAGGCTCTAACATCTTACATTTCTCACCAACTATTTATGAGAGTTCTAATCAATCCATGTCTTTGTCAACACTGTTATTGTTTGTTTTTTGTGTTTTAGCCATCTTAGTGGGTGAAAAGTGGTGTATCATTGTGGTTTTGATTTTTTACTCAATAGCTAGTAATTTTGAGCTCATTATTTGTGCTTATAAGGCCATTTGTATATCTTCTTTGGAGAAATGTCTGTTCAGATATTTGATCCATTTTAAAATTGGGTTATTCACCTTTTTATTGTTGTCCTAAGTGTTCTTCATGTGTTCGGGACAGGAGTCCTTTACTTGAGATGTGACTTGCAGATATTCTCTCCCATTCTGTGAGTTGTCTTTTCAAGTTCTTGATAGTGTCCTTTAAAGCACTCAAGTTTTAAATTTTCATGAAATCTGATTTAACGGTTTTTTTCTTCCATGACTTGTGCCTCTGGTATGTATCTAAAAAATTATTGCCTTACACAAGATCAGTGATGTGGTGGTAAAGAACCTGCCTGACAATGCAGGAGATGCAGGAGACAGGGGTTTAATCCTGGGTTGTGAAAGCCCCATGCAGGAGGAAATGGCAGCTCACTCCAGTATTCTTACCTATGAAATTACATGGACAGAGGGGCCTGGTAGGTTATAGTCCATAAAGTCGCAAAGAGTTGGATGTTTCTGAGCATGCACATGTGTAAGGTCATAAAACTTATGCCTATGTTTTCTTCTAAGAGTTTATAGTTTTAACTCTTATGTTTAAGTCTTTGATCCATTTAGAGTTCATTTTTTTTTTTTTTTACATGTGTATCTCCGGAGTTCAAGCGAACATCCAGTCCTCTTTATAGGGATGTAAATAAATCTTGTAACGCTACAAAAATAACAAGTCATCTGAGAGGTTTACAGTGGTCCCCAGTATGTAGGAGGGTATTAAATAAAACAGCTATTGATGATTAAAAGTGAATTAGTTCAATCAAGTTACAGTATCATCCTTCAGATTAAAGTGCTCTGATATTAACCAATGTGGCAGCAAACGTGATCCTGAGAAGGAATCCCACTGCCAGTCATCTTGCTTCTTAACTTCAATACAAGAATGAACAGAGAGAGTTCCGTTTAATAACTGCTCTCTCCTCAAGCCCTGCCCACGCCCTTTGCCTATGACATTCTCTCCCGAGGAGAGATGTCGAGATTTGATGAGATTCTGTCTCAACTGGAACAAAAGAAAAAAAGAGTAATATAGAAAACATTCTAATATCGGGTTACTAACAATGAAATTACCTGGAGAGTCTGAGTTGTTTAGTCGCTAAGTCATGTCCGACTCTTTGCGACCCCGTGGACTGTAGCTCATCAGGCTCCTCTGTCCTCTAGGCAAGAATACTGGAGTGGGTTGCCATTTCCTTCTCCAAGAGTTCATTTTTTATATAGTGGAACACAGGGGTCCAACCTTGTTCTTTTGCATGTGGATACTCAGTTGTCACAGAACCATTTGTAGTAAGGACTGTTTCCCTATTAAATTGTCATGGTGCATAGGTTAAAAATCAACTGAAGATAAATGTAAGGATCTGTTTTTGAACTTTCAGTTTTATTCCATTGATTTATATGACTTTTATGCTAGTACAGTACCACACTGTTTTGATTGCTTTGTAGTAAGTTTTCAAATGGGGAAGTATAAATTCTTTAATTTTGTTCTTCTTAAAGATTATTTTGCCTAATACACAGGTCTTATATTTTTATACAAATTTTAGGATGAGATTGTCAGTTTCTATAAGGTCAGCTGAGATTTTGATGGAAATTATGTTATATAGATTGATTTGGGATGTATGGTCATGTTAACAAAATTATTAAATGTTCCAATTTATGAATATAGGGTATCTGTCCACTTACTTAAGTTTTACATTTCTTTCAATAATATTTTATGGGTTTTGTTGTATAAATTTTACTGGGTTTTTTTGTTAAATTTTTTGTTAAGTATTCTGTCTGACATTATTTTCAGCATATTTCTTTTCTTAATTTCCTTTCAGGATTATTCATTGCCAAAATAGAGAAGTGTAGTTAATTGTTTAATATATTTACATCTTATAACCTTAGTTCATATGCTTTGTAATTCTAGTAGTTTTTTTTAAAAAAATTCTTTAGGATTTTCTACATATAAGAACATGTTATTCGTGAACAGAGATAGTTTTATCTCTTCCTTCCCAGTCTGGATGCCTTTTATTTATTTTTCTTGCCTAATTGCCCTGGCTAGTACCTCTGATACAATGTTGTGTGGAAGTAGCAAGAGCAGACATCACTCCTCCTCAAGGAGGAGAAAGCATTTAGTTGTTCATGATTTAGTATGGTTTTAATCGTGGGTTTTTAGTAATGGATTTTCTTTTTTTCTCTTTTGGATGCACCACATGGCTTGCAGGATCAGAGCTCCTTGACCAGTGACTGAATCCCAGCCCTCGGCAGTGAAAGCAGAGAGGTCTGACTACTGGGCCTTCAGGGAATTCCCTAGGTGTGAGTTTTTTATAGATGTTCTTCACCAGGTTGATAATACTTCCTTCTATATTCCTAGTGTGTGGATTTTTTTGACTAAAAACTGTTGGGTTTTGTTATTTATTTCTAAATTTGAGATAATGGTGTGCTTTTTCTTTTATTCTATTAATATAGTAAAGGTTGCATGCTCTTCCTTCAGATTTATATCTAGTAAAGAATGTAACCATTTGAGGTTCCTGGGTGGCACAGTGGTAAAGGATCCACCTGCAATGCAAGATGTGGGTTCCATCCCTGGGTTGGGGAGATTCCCTGGAATAGGAAATGGCAACCCACTCCAGTATTCTTGCCTGGAAAATTCCATGGACAGAAGAGCCTGGTGGGCTATAGTCCATAGGGTCGCAAAGAGTCTGTCATGACTGAGCACCATGATGATGATAGTACATTATACAGATTGGTTTCAGATGTTAGACCAATCTTATATTCCTGAGATATATGTATTGTGGTCATGATATATAATCCTTTTTATATGTTGCTGGCTTTGGTTTATAGTATTTTGTTGAATACTGGTGTGTAGTTTTCCTCTCTTCTGATATTTCTTTTTGGTATTGGTGTGTGTGTGCATAACAAGTTGCTTCAGTTGCGTCTGACTCTTTGCAACCCTGTGGACTCCTCTGTTCATGGGATTCTCTGGGCAAGAATACTGGAGTGGGTTGCCATGCCTTCCTCCAGGGAATCTTCCCAACCCAGGGATCGAACCCACGTCTCCTGCATTGGCAGATGGATTCTTTGCCACTGAGCCACCTGGGAAGCCCCTTGGTATTGGTGTCAGGATGTAACTAGCCTCTTAGGATGATTTGAGAATTTTTCTTATGCTTCTTTTAAAGGGTCTGTGAAGGACTGATATTAATTCTTTAAACATTTGGTACAATACATCTGGGCCTCTGCCTTTCTTTGTGAGCAGATTTTAAATTGCTAATTCAATATAATATTTTTGTTAAGACCAGTTATAAGTGGGCATTCATCTTGTAAAAATACGTATTATTTGATTCTTTAGCCAACCTTTCTCTGATATAATATCCAAATAGAAAGAAATTTTAATATACCTACTCATAACTTTCTCTTTTCTTTTGTTAAAGGTCTGTAATTATTCTGGAACCAGTAAACCATGGCATCAAAGAAATTTGCTGTTAAAGTAAGTATTGCTTAATAGCTTTCTTTAAAATGATTAATCACTTTCTAAAATAACCAAGTCCTGTATTAATTGAAAATAGAAGCCCTGAACTTTCCTTCTGCTTTTTAAATTTGGGAGACCACTGAAAACTTGAAGTCGGTGATTGAAAATTGAAAATGAGAAAATGGATAATTCATATGGTCATGGCAGTTTCTTGATTAAAGTCTTCTGTAGATGCCTTTGGGGCTAACTTGGTCCTTAATGTTAAAAATGACGATGCACATTGCATGCCCGTGGCCCGACCTTTGATTACAACAGAGCAGGAGAGGAGGGGGCAGGCCGCCAGCGCTGCCCCGAGTGACCCCCGGAGCCAGGCCCCCGTCACTGCCCTCCTCTGTTTCCCCCCCGGACGTCGCTCCTTTGTCTGTTGATGGCTGGGTCTGAGGCCTTTCCCTGTGAGGGAGGAGTCGCCTGAGAGGGGAAGGAGAGGAGAATTGACAGATAGCGACTGATTGACCCTCCAGGTTGTGCATCCAGGGGTCCTGCCTTCCAGCAACTACAGATTCAGTGTCCCGAGAGGGACCACTGCATGAAGGATGCTTTCATATGTGTGCACTCTTCAGGGCATGTTCTCTATGCTAGTGTTTCATTAAGCAGAAACTCAGAGCGTCAAGTCCCACGAATTCTAGTGGTTGTTAACCAGATCAGATACTATATAATATTGTAGTCATGTCTTACCTTTATTAAGTCAGTGCTCATTTAGATTTACAACATATTTATAAATTTCATCACTTACAATTATTTCTAGCATTGGTATATTCTGTATGTAGTGTTTCTTTCTGTGAGAGATTATAAGGTGAATTTTCACTATTTGTCTGTCTAGAAATGTATTTGGTTTTCCTCTAGAGAGTAAAGTTTGTTTAGAATTTCAAGTTGCACATCGTTTCTCAGCACTTTCAAGGTATTTTCCCTTGTCTTCTGAAATCTCTTACTGCAAGTGAGAAATGTTTTACTTATCAGTTGATACTAAAAACCCCCTTAAAATATAGTGACTTGAAACTCAAGCTGTTTTACTCACTCTCAGGATTCTGGAGGTCGCCGGATAAAAACCGGGTCGGTTTTTCCATTTGATGTTGACTGGGGCTGCAGTCATCTGGGGACTCAGGGAAGCTGGTGCGTCGAAGCTGACGACTCTCATGGCTGACTGTGCTGGAATCTCACCTGGGCTGTTAGTGTGGCCCTTCATTTCTCACTCAGGTGGCTGCGCAGTATGGCTTGGGCTTCTCCTAGCTTGGTGGCTGAGTTTTGAGGGATGGCGTCCCAGGGCAAGAGTTGCCGGAAGAAGAAAGTGTAATTTGTCCGATCCTTGAAGACCTGGGCTCGGAAGTCTCAGATTTATTTATTCCACATTCAGTTGGTCAGAGCACTCAGAGGTCAGCTCCAGGGAAGATGCAACTCTTGATGTGAGAAGCAGCTTGTGCTCACAGGGAGGGGAGCCTCTGAGGGTGCATCGGTGGAGACCAGTCAGCTCAGAAATCTACCTGTGATTCCTTTCTTTGTTATCTTGCTTATCAAGCTACCTTGGTTCCCTGGTTACTTTTAAGAGTTTATCTTTGTCTTTGATAATCTACAGTTTCCCTGTGAAATCATGAGATATAGACTTATTTTTATTTATCTGGCTCAAGATGCAATGTGCATCTTCGTTTGGAAGAGTCAAGTCTTGCATCAGTTTTGGGAAGTTTTGGCTTTTTTCTCTCCTAGTACTGCTCGTCTCTGTTCTCTCTGTTTTATTCTCAAAAAACCAAGATCATGGCATCCAGTCCCATCACTTCATGTCAAATAGATGGGGGAAGCAATGCAAATAGTGACAGACTTTATTTTCTTGGGCTCCAAAATCACTGTGAACGGTGACTGCAGCCTTGAGATTAAAAGATGTTTGCTCCTTGGAAGAAAAGCTATGACATACCTAGACAGGATATTAAAAAGCAGAGACATTTCTTTCCCAATAAAGGTTTGTCTAGTCAAAGCTATGGTTTTTCCAGTAGTCATGTATGGATGTGAGAGCTGGACCATAAAGAAGGCTGAGTGCCAAAGAATTGATCGTTTTGAACTGTGGTGTTGGAGAAGACTCTGGAGAGTCTCTTGGACAGCAAGGAGATCAAACCAGTCAATCCTAAAGGAAATCAACTGTGAATATTCATTGGAAGGACTGATGCTGTAGCTGATGCTCCAATACTTTGGCCAACTGATGTGAAGAGGTGACTCATTAGAAAACACCCTGATGCTAGGAAAGATTGAAGGCAGGAGAAGGGGAAGACAGATGATGAGATGGTTGGATGGCATCATCAACTCAATGGACATGAGTTTGAGCACACTCCTGGAGATGGTGAAGGACAGGGAATCCTGGCGTGCTGCAGTCCTTGCAAAGAATCAGACATGACCGAACCTCTGAAAGACAGCGATTCTTCTGGAACTCTTAAAACTTGTTGGATAATCCCGTAAAATTGTTTCTTATGTGCTGGAGGGTGATATTAACTCATCCAAGAGTGAACCCTTGCAGGCTCTCTACTCAGAAAAGGACTGGGCCTCTTGAAAAGCTTCACCCAAACTGACTGTGATCCATTTGGGCAGACAGTCCTCATCAGGTGTGAAGCTTGGGCCCAGGCACCTGATTATGCCAGAGTTGGTCTGTTGATTTCCAAAGCATACACAATGCTGTGACATGTTCGGCTACCAGATTCCTCAATCTCAAAGCTGCACCAGGTGGCGCTAGTGGTAAAGAACCAGCCCGCTTGATCTCTGGGTTGGGAGGATCCTCTGCAGGAGGAAATGGCTACCCACTCCAGTATTCTTGCCTGGGAAACCCCATGGACAGAGGAGCCTGGCGGGCTGCAGTCCACGGGGTCGCAGAGAGTCACAGCTTAGAGACTGAACAACAGCAACAACAAAATATTTTCAGAATCTTTAAAAAAAAAGATACAAATGAGTGTATTTATAAAACTCAAACATACTCACAGACATAGACATGTTTCCACTGTTACTTACTGTTTGAAATACATGGTGGGAAGACCTACAAGTCCGGCCCTGCAGAGCCGTGGGGTGGTTCCAAGTTTACTTCTGCTGGAGCCTTTGGCACTGTGGTGGTTTTGGACCAGGTTTGTGTTCATTTCAGGGCTTGGGATTCCACCACCTGTGGGCTGTCTGACTTTGTAGGCCACAACCAAGTGTGGCACGAGCCTCGTGCTTTCAGTCTTTTCAGCTCTTGTTCTCGCTCTTCTCCCTTCCCCTCCCCTTTCTCAGAACCCTGGGTGGGGGCAGGCTTCCATGCTGCTTCCCTTGGTCAGGGAGCAGAGAGGTTTTTGCATTTTCTTGAAGGCCACAGTTTCTCAAGAGAAAGAAGGAAAAGCTCCCATGAATATCTTTTATTCCAAGAAATTGTCGACAAACTTATCCACATGAACCACAGTATATTATATGAGATATCTCCAAATTGAGTATTTATTTCTATAATATTTCTGTTTCAAGCTTTGAATTATGTCTTAAGCTTGTATGAAGAGCTGAAAGTTGGAGTTCTCCATGACTCCTGATTTAACTGGAATCAGCTTATTCCTGACTCCTCTCTTTTTCCTACCCCCTTTGGGCATTAGGATGCCAGCTCTCAGCTATCCTGGCTTCCAGGTACTCTGACAACCAGGCTTGAACCTTTCAAAGGCATGATTATTTTTTTTTTTCAGCTTGAGAGAATTATCATTGACATATAACCCTGTGTAAGTTTAAGGTGTATAGTGTGTTGGTTTGAGAAACATATAAATTGCAAAATGTTTATTTACCATAATGTTTGGTTAGCAAACATATCGTTCACATAATTACTGTTTTCTTGTTATGGTAACAACATTAGAGCTTTACTATCAAATATGCGGTACAGTGTTATTAACTATAGTCACCAGGTTGTATATTAGATCCCTGGAACTTTGTTGTTTTTTAGTCACTAAGTCATGTCCTAGTCTATTGTGACCCCATGTACTGTAGCCTGCCAGGCTTCTCTGCATGGGATTTTCCATGCAAGCTTATCTTATAACTGAAAGTTTCTAGCCTTAAACCAGTATCACCTCATTTACCCCACCCCTTCAACCTCTTGCAACCACCACTCTACCATGTTTCTGTGAATTCAAAGTTTAAAGATTCCACATATAAGTGAAATCATACGGTATTTGTCTTTCTTTAAGTTACTGCACTTAGCATAATGTCCTCAGAGTCTATGTTGTTGCAAATGGCAGAATTTTCTTTTTCTCTATGGTTGAATAATATTCCACTGTATGCATATACATTTTCTTTATTCATTCGTGCATGAATGGACATTTAGGCTGTTTCCATGTGTTCACTATTGTGAATAATGCTGCAGTGAACACAGGAGTGCAAATATCTCTTCAAGATAATGATTTCATCAACATTGTTAATAGGCTATACCCCAATACAAAATAGAAAGTTAAAAATAAATGTAGTAGTGATAAAAAGATAGCAATTTCATATTTCATATCCTTCAGCTATAATCCCAGGAGTGGGATTGCTGGATCATATGGTAGTTTCATTTGAAAATTTTTGAGGAACCTCTATTTTCTCTGGTTGTGTCACCAATTTACATTCCCACCAGCCATGTACCAGGGCTCCCTTTTCTCCACATTCTCACCAGCATTTGTCTTTTTTCGTAATAGCTACAATAGCTTGTATGGTTATAGCTCACTGTGGTTTTTATTTGCCTTTCCAAAGGAAGGATATCGACTAATACTGTTAGGGATTTTTTAAATTTTGTTAGTCTTTTCAGAGAACCAACTTTTGGCTTTGATTTTTTTTTCCCCCTGTAGGGTACTTGTTTTCTGTTTATTGATTTATTTCTTATTTCCTTCCTTCTATATTCTTTGAGTAAATTTGTCCTTTTTCTAACTTCTTAAGGTGGAAGTTTAAACCACTGATTTGAACCTTTCTTTTTTTCTAATATATGCACTTAAAGCTATAGATTCCAAAGCACCTACTTCAGTTCAGTCATTCAGTCATGTCCAACGCTTTGTGACCCATGGGCTGCCCCATGCCAGGCCTCCCTGTCCATCACCAGCTCCCAGAGTTTGCTCAAACTCATGTCCATAGCGTCAGTGATTCTATCCAACCATCTCATCCTCTGTTGTCCCATTCTCCCACCTTCAATCTTTCCCAGCATCAGGGTCTTTTCCAATGAGTCAGTTCTCTGTATCAGGTGGCCAAAATATTGGAGTTTCAGCTTCAACATCAGTCCTTCCAGTGAACACTCAGGACTGATCTCCTTTAGGATGGACTGGTTGGAACTCCTTGCAGTCCAAGGGACTCTCAAGAGTCTTGTCCAACACCACAGTTCAAAAGCATCAATTCTTTGGTGCTCAGCTTTCTTTACAGTCCAACTCTCACATCCATACATGACTACTGGAAAAACCATAGCTTTGACTAGATGGACCTTTGTTGGCAAAGTAATGTCTCTGCTTTTTAATATGCTGTGTATGTTGGTCATAGCTTTTCTTCTAAGGAGCAAGCATCTTTTAATTTCACAGTTGCAGTCACCATCTGCAGTGATTTTGGAGCCCCCCAAAGTAAAGTCTGTCACTCTTTCCACTGTTTCTCCATCTATTTGCCATGAAGTGATGGGATCGGATGCCATGATCTTCAATTTTGAATGTTGAATTTTAAGCCAACTTTTGCAGTCTCCTCTGTCACTTTCATCAAGAGGCTCTTTAGTTCTTCTTCGCTTTCTGCCATAAGGGTGGTGTCATCTCCATATCTGAGGTTACTGATATTTCTCCCAGCAATCTTGATTCCAGCTTGTGGTTCATTCAGCCCGGCATTTTGCATGATGTACTTTACATAGAAGTTGAATAAGCAGGGTGACAATATATAGCCTTGACGTATTCCTTTCCCGATTTGGAACCAATCTGTTGTTCCTGTCCAGTTTAACTGTTGCTTCTTCACCTGCATACAGATTTCTCAGAGGGCAGGTCAGGTGGTTCGGTATTCCCATCTCTTTTAGAATTTTTCACAGTTGGTTGTGATCCACACAGTCAAAGGCTTTGGCATAGTTAATAAAGCAGAAGTAGATGTTTTTCTGAAAGTCTCTTGCTTTTTTGATGGTTCAACAGATGTTGGCAATTTTTTCTCTGGTTCTTCTGCCTTTTCTAAATCCAGCTTGCACATCTGGAAGTTCATGGTACATGTACTGTTGAAGCCTGGCTTGGAGAATTTTGAGCATTGCTTTGCTAGCATGTGAGATGAGTGCAGTTGTGTAGTATTTTGAACATTCTTTGGTACTGCCTTTCTTTGGGATTGGAATGAAAGTTGACATTTTCCAGTCCTGTGGCCACTGCTGAGTTTTACAGATTTGCTGGCGTGTTGAGTGCAGTACTTCCACAGCATCATCTTTAGGATTTCAAATAGCTCAACTGGTATTCCATCACCTCCACTAGTTTTGTTCTTAATGATGATTCCTAAGGCCCACTTGACTTCTCACTCCAGGATGTCTGGCTCAAGGTGAGTGATCAAACCTTCATGAGTATCTAGGTTGTAAAGATCTTTTTTGTACAGTTTCTGTGTATTCTTGCCACCTCTTATTAATATCTTCTGCTTCTCTTAGGTCCACACCAGTTCTGTCCTTTACTGTGCCCATCTTTGCATGAAATATTCCCTTGGTATCTCTAATTTTCTTGAAGAGATCTCTAGTCTTTCCCATTCTATTGTTTTCCTCTGTTTCTTTGCATTGATCACTGAGGAAGGCATTTCTTATCTCTCCTTGCTATTCTTTGGAACTCTGCATTCAAATGGGTATATCTTTCCTTTTCTCCTTTGCCTTTTGTTTCTCTTCTTTTCTCAACTATTTGTGAGGCCTCCTCAGACAACCAGTTTGCCTTTTTGAATTTCTTTTTCTTGGGGATGGTCTTCATCCCTGCCTCCTGTACAATGGCATGAACCTCTGTCCATAGCCCTTCAGGGACTCAGGCTGTCAGGTCTGATCCCTTAAATCTATTTCTCACTTCCATTTGTTAAGCACCTGCTTCCATCTGTTTGTCAAGCACGTACTTATTTGTATCCTTTTGCTTTAATAAAGATGCAGTTCAAGTAGAAATTTTGCTTTGATTCATACCAAAATATTTTCTAACTTTCATATTGTTTCATTTGATTAATGAGTTATTCAGGTGTGTAGCTTCTAAGTATTTGGAAATTTTTCAAAACTCATTTAGTTATAGATGTTTTGCATAATTCCTCTATTTTGGTTAATATTCTATAAACACTTGAATAATCTGATGGTTGTTATGTACATTAAACTATGTATCTGACTCATGTCAAGTTTGTTAAATGTGTTGTATAAATTTGCTATGTGTTTACTGTATTTTGTCTACTTGTTTAATCAGTTGAAAGTGCTGTGTTAAAATTTCCAACTATGATTTTAGATTTGTATATTTGTCCTTTTGTTGATATTTGCTTTGTATATCTTGAGGGCTTCCCTGGTGACTCAGTGGTAAAGAATCCACCTGCCAGTGCAGGAGATATGGGTTTGATCCCTGGGTGAGGAAGATCCCTGGAGAAGGAAATGGCAACCCACTCCAGTATTCTTGCCTGGAGAATCCCATGGACGAGGAGCCTGGTAGGCTGTAGTCCATGGGGCCACAAAGAGTCGGACACAACTTAACAACTAAGCAACAACATTATCTTGAGGCTGTATTAATAGATATATACAAATTTATCATTGCTTTTCCTGTTGAATAGAATCTTTACTCAGTATGAAATATTTCTTTTTTATTTCTAGTCATAGTTACCCTAGATTCTACTTGTCTGATATTAGAATTTGGTATTCTCCAACCAAATAGCTGGGACCCCACTGGATTCCTGAAGACCAGTAGTCATTCATTGCCACCCATGTAAGGGAAGTTTTTAATCAGCATTTCCTTGTCTGTTCTTAATTATGATGGACAAAAGATACCACCATAGATTTAAGGATAACTTGAGAAGCAGAATTCCAAAGAATAGCAAGGAGAGATAAGAAAGGCTTCCTCAGTGATCAGTGCAAAGAAATAGAGGAAAACAATAGAATGGGAAAGACTAGAGATCTCTTCAAGAAAATTAGAGATATCAAGGGAAAATTTCATGCAAAGATGGGCTCAGTAAAGGACAGAACTGGTATGGACCTAACAGAAGCAGAGGATACTAAGAAGAGGTGGCAAGAATACACAGAAACTGTACAAAAAAGATCTTCACAACCTAGATACTCACGAAGGTTTGATCATTCACACTCACCTAGAGCTGGGCATCCTGGAATGTGAAGTCAGGTGGGCCTTAGGAAGCATCACTATGAACAAAGCTAGTGGAGGTGATAGAATTCCAGTTGAGCTATTTCAAGTCCTAAAAGATGATGCTGTGAAAGTACTGTACTCAATATGTCAGCAAATTTGAAAAATTCAGCAGTGGCCACAGTACTGGAAAAGGTCAGTTTTCATTCCAGTCCCAAAGAAAGGCAATGCCAAAGAATGCTCAAACTACTGCACAATTGCACTCATCTAGTAAAGTAATGCTAGTAAAGTAATGCTCAAAATTCTCCAAGCCAGGCTTCAGCAATATGTGAACTTCCAGATGTTCAACCTGATTTTAGAACAGGCAGAAGAACCAGAGATAAAGTTGCCGACATCTACTGAACCATTGATAAAGCAAGAGAGTTCCAAAAAAAAAACCATCTATTTCTGCTTTATTGACTATGCCAAAGCCTTTGACTGTGTGGATCACAATAAACTGTGGAAAGTTCTGAAAGGGATGGGAATACCAGACCACCTAACCTGCCTCTTGAGAAACCTGTATGCAGGTAAGGAAGCAACAGTTAGAACCAGACATGGAACTGCAGACTGGTTCCAGTCGGGAAAGAAGTACGTCAAGGCTGTGTATTGTCACCCTGCTTATTTAACTTATATGCAGAGTACATTATGAGAAACATTGGGCTGGAGGAAGCACAAGCTGGAATCAAGATTGCCGGGAGAAATATCAATGACCTCAGATATGGAGATGACACCACCCTTATTGCAGAAAGTGAAGAAGAACTAAAGAGCCTCTTGATGAAAGTGAAAGAGGAGAGTGAAGAAGTTGGCTTAAAGGTCAACATTCAGAAAACTAAGATCATGGCATCTGATCCCATCACTTCATGGCAAATAGATGAGGGAACCGTGGAAACAGTGGCTGACTTTATTTTTTTGGTATCCAAAATCACTGCAGATGGTGATTGCAACCATGAAATTAAAAGACGCTTGCTCCGTGGAAGGAAAGTTACGACAAACCTAGACAGCATATTAAAAAGCAGAGACATTACTTTGCCAACAAAGGTCTGTCTAGTCAAGGCTGTGGTTTTTGCAGTAGTCACATACGGATGTGAGAGTTGGACTGTGAAGAAAGCTGAATGCTGAAGAATTGATGCTTTTGAACTGTGGTGTTGGAGAAGACTCTTGAGAGTCCCTTGGACAGCAAGGAGATCCAACCAGTCTATCCAAAAGGAGATCAATACTGGGTGTTCATTGGAAGGACTGATGTTGAAGCTGAAACTCCAATACTTTGGCCACCTGATGTGAATAGCTGACTCATTTGAAAAGACCCTGGTGCTAGGAAAGAGTAGGGACAGGAGGAGAAGGGGACGGCAGAGGATGAGATGGTTGGATGGATCACCGACTCAATGGACATGAGTTTGGATAAACTCTGGGAGTTGGTGATGGACAGGGAGGCCTGGCGTGCTGCGGTTCATGGAGTTGCAGAGAGTCGGACACGACTAAGCGATTGAACTGAACTGAACTGAGAAGGAAAGGGAAAAAAAGCAAATGAACAAACTTGGAGGGGCAGGGTGATTCTAGAGTAAGAAAAGACTTTGAAAAACTTTAAAATTAGTATCTTCTG
Source organism: Odocoileus virginianus (assembly GCF_023699985.2). Lineage (NCBI taxonomy): Eukaryota > Metazoa > Chordata > Mammalia > Artiodactyla > Cervidae > Odocoileus > Odocoileus virginianus. The sequence goes on from NC_069682.1 coordinate 2,995,092, forward strand.
AGCAAAGAAGGAGACTGTTCTAACCATCTAACAAGTTCTAGCAGAAAGCATGTTATGAATAAGGGAAAGTCCCCAAAAAAGGAAAGAGCACTTGTAAATTGAAAATATAATAGAAAAACATATCTAGTAGCATACGGGACAATAGATAAGAAATATCTCCCCAAAAAGTAGAATGTATAGTAGAACAACAAGTAGATAATAGATAAAAAAAAAAAAAGGAATATATCATGGGGACTTTTTTGGTGGTCCAGTGGTGAAAACTCTGAGCTTCCACTGCATGGAGCATGGTTTGATCCTTGGTCAGGAAATTAAGATCCCACATGCCCTGTGGCCAAAAAAAAACCCAACAAAATGGAGGATAGTGCAAAAACATTAAAAATTAGAGAGAGGTACAGTTTAGAATGAAAAATTGGCATTCTGGAAAGGAAAACAAAAACAAATGATGGAGAAGAAAATTATGAGTAAATAATACAATAAAATTACTAGAAATGATGGCACAAAGTTACTATTTGAAAGTTCTGTGAGTGGACACCTGAAAAGGCAATGAAAGCAAGTAGTACTTAGGCATATTGTGCTATAATTTCCTAACACTGGGAATTCAGAGAAGATCCTGAAAGAAAAACAGGTCACATGCCAAAGACAGATTCTGAGAAGCCTCCTCAGCAGCCAGCTCGGGACAGTGGGGCAGGGGCTTCGATATTCTGAAGATGATGGCTTCCAAGCCTGAACTCTTCCCTCAGCCCTGCTGTAAATCACATGGTCAGCTTCAATAGAAGTGTTTTCAGACTTGCAAAGACTAACAGGAAAAGTCCTTCTAATGTACTCTAGTTTAGGAAGGGTGTGATTTTCCCAAATGAGGGTGTGAACAGAGAAAGAGTAGATATGGGATCCAGGAAATAGGGAATCTAACAGGTGAGGGTCTCAGCAAATCCCATGATGATCAGCTGTGTCTTATGCTTGGAAAGTAATGTTTAGAAAAGGACAGATGGTTCCATGGACAATATCCCCAGCCAAAAGTGAAATGAATAAAATACCACATGTATTTAAATGTATCGAGAGGAGTTTTTGTAGGCCTGTCAGAGAGTGTGGGAATGATTTAGTGCTAGAAATATGGGAAACTAAACAAAAGGAAAGTGACATAACCCTTCATTCTAAGCAAGCAAAAGACTATGCAAGATAGAAAAGTAAGCATAGTATACTACATTCCTCAGCTTTAAACATTTCCTTTGTTGTCTCCAAATTTTGGAAGGCTGGCAAAGGAGATGTGTGAGAGGGTGGGTTGTAAGCATTGTGTTTTCATTTTCCACAGATAATGTTTACATTTGAAATAATAAGAGGTTATAGTATAAACAAAATATCTAGAACTATTTAGTAAATACCAGATGAAATGTCTTAAAGTTTTCAGTGTGGTTGCCCCTAGTGAGTGAGAGTTGGGGTGAGGGTGGAGGCACGATGGGGCAGAAGAGGCCTGTTTTTTATATTTCATTTTAATCTGTGTATATAAATTGCTATGATGAAAAATCAAATGAATAAATGTAATAAAAAGATTTTCATATTGATGCATTTACTTTTGACACTTAGGGTTGAAAAATACCTGGATAGAACATGATTTCCAAAGTAATAGAAAACCAGATGAACACTAGCTTGCCACTTGCACCTCAGGTGTTTATTCTTACTCCAAATAGTATTAATTATCCATGCAGACAGATTATTCTTATTTAAATGAAGAAAGGTCTCTTGACCTTGCTTTGAGAAGAGGGCTTTTTAAAAAAAAAAAAAAAAAAAAAAACTTATGTGACCCTGGCCTTGATCTTTCTTATGACTGCTACCTCGGCTAGAACTCCAGGAAATGGCAGCAGTGTATGAGATGAAAAAGTCCTTGGAACCCCCAGCTTTCGGGATCTCTTGACTTCTGGGCCACTGTAGCTCAGGGCAGGAAGATGTGTCCTGAACTGCAGTGAAGGCTTTCTTAGCTGAGAATAGTGGTGGCAGCAGACGCATGTCTTCCTGGGGCTCTTCAGTGATCCTAATTCTAGCTCTGCAGCCTCCCCATTATTATAGAACTTCCAGAATTATGAGTTCATTAGAGAACCAGGGGTCAGCAAATTACATCTGGAACAGAGGAGCTGCCTGTTTTTGTAAATAAAGTTTTACTGAAACACGGACACTCCCTTAAAAGCACCCTTGCTGATTTTATGCTATAGTGGCAGAATTGAATAGTTGTAACAAGAGCCTTATTGGTGCAGAGTCTGAAACATTTATGTATTATATAAGCTGATTTAAGTGTGTAAATATATCTCTCAAAGCACATCTCAGTTCCTGCCAGCCAGGTTTTAGAAGCTCAGTATTCACACGTGGGTAGTGGTAGCACCTGAATTGGACCACTCGGATCTGAATCAGTGCATCCTCTGTACTCCTGCTTCTTGTATCTTGTCAGAGTAGGCTTTCAATGAAGATACCTTGAGTTAAACTGGCTGGAAGAGCTGGGTAAGTTAGGAAGGTCAGGGCAACGCCATTTCCTTTGCAAGTGGAAGCAAAAAATAGACATGGACATATAATGTATTCAGAGTTTATTAAGAAAATTAAATAATAAATTGCTGTTGAAAGTGTCAAATCAGTATTCATGGCATCTACCTCTGAAAAGTTTATGGATCCATTCCACTACAGGTGTTTAAAAAAACTATGTAGTGTCATCAGGTTTCGTTCCCATGCAGTTATAATTACAGTCTTATTTAAAGCTTTCAGCTTTGGTTCCAGCAGAGCAGTACCGTGAAAGGTTCCCTACTTCATTGTCTGTTTCTGTTTGTAGATCATTTCCTCTGCTTCCTGCATCTGTTTTCTTGGATTAGTTAGGTATTACACCAAAGTCTAGAATTCTTTGGCTACAAAGCTTGCTCTGCTGTTTCCCCTCCCCATAGCCCACTTTATTGTGGGTGGGAAAATTTTTGTTGGGAGGGTTTGATTAATTAGAAGGGATTCCTGGCTTCCCTAGCATCAGCAGCCTGGGAAGATTAGAGCCTGGCTTAGTGACAGGCCAATCTGTATTGAAGGAAAGACTCTGACCAGCCAGATTTCCCTGGAATGTGGATCTGGCTTTGTCTTCTTCCACAGGGAGTGTGTAATGACCGCCTCCTCCTCCTTCCCATCCCCTCCAGGAGACCTGAAGCTTTTACTTTTGTTGATAGTTGTCTACTTTTTATTTGGAAGACAGGGGCGGGGAGAGCAGGGGTGTGGTGTGTTAGACTTAGGGTTTAGGAAGGCTGAGTTATTTTCTAAAAGTAACATTTAAGATTTTATTAATGTTGGCACGGAGAGGAGAGATTTTTACGTTTAAAAAAGTCTCCTTGCATCTTTACTATCAATGTTTTTCTTTTCACTCCTTTGTAGCAATTATAGTTTTATGTTCCCCTCTAAATTTCAATTAACCTTAATCTCTGCATTCCTAAGAAAAACTGCAGAAAGAGAAATATGTCCAAGAATTGACAGTAGTTTTCTCTTTATAGTAAAAGTGAAGAGCAACTCTTTGAACTTCCAGAGAGAGAAAGTTTATGAATAGCAAATAGCAAATGGGCTTTTGTCTTGCTGGTTTGCCTCAATGAGTAACATAAATCCTGTGTCCTAGGTTTTTCAGTTTAAGGGAGTGCAGTACTTTGTCATCAGTACTCAATTTAGAAAAAGTTACACTGATTTTATGTATTGAAATAAGATTTATGCAAATATTTTCATACTGTTTGAGCTCTAGTTAATGACTATTAAGCTTTAAGAAAGAATAAAACTGATGTGTTGTAACAAAATAAGTCACAGAAGTTTTCCAATGGTTACTTCCCCCCCACCCCCCCACCCAGTATTTATTTATTTATTTGGCTGCACTAGATCTTAGTTGTGTCGTGTGGGATCTAATTCCCTGACCAGGGATCTAAACCTGGGCCCCTGCAATGAGAGCTGAATCTTAGCCACTGGACCATTAAATGGTTACACTCTTTGTGGCCCCATGGACTGTAGTCTACCAGGCTCCTCTGTCCATGTAATTTTCCAGGCAAGAACACTGGAGTGATTTGGAGTTGCCATTTACTACTCCACAGGATCTTCCCTACCCAGGGATCCAACCCACATCTTGCATTGCAGGCAAATTCTTTACTACTGTGCCACCTGGGAAGGCCAAATGGCTACATTCTTTACTAGAAATAAATCTGAAGGAAAAGCATGCAACCTTTATTCTTGAAAATGTTCTTCCAAAGGCATTTGTCTTTGTGAAACTTTTCAAGGTGAAAGAAGTACCTCTGTACTTCTCCCAGTACTTAAACTCTTCATCTTCCAGTTCCGTCTTAATTCTGCCTATTCTTCAGGCAAGCTTGAAGTTTTAGAGACACACAGGATCCCCGTGAGTCTGCCTGGTGGAGGAGGACACACACACCAGCCGCAGTGGGCTGCTTCTTCTTCCACACTGCACAGAAACTTGTTCTGTCTCAGTGCTCCTGGTGGGGACTAAATGTGTGCTGAGTACTCGACAGACTTGGAATAAAATTCATAGACATTTACCAGCTATCACCCAATTAAATTCTGCCTCAGGCTTACAGCTTTCAGGGACCATCACCTTTCAGTGAGAGTATTTGTTCAGCGTGTTGATGACTTTGAAACCAAGTTCTTGTTGTATCTGAAATGAACCTTCCAAGTGTTATCTCTGCCTCTCTGGTCAGACACCCTGTTTTCTGGGCTTTATTTCCCACATCCTTTCCCACATGTGTCAGTGCATCTTTTGGGGGGTGATTAAAAAGTGTTTAAATACAATTCTGGCTTCTCACCGTCTTTTCAGTTTCAACTTTCCACCTGCCTGCATGAAGTCTGTGCCTAAATTGATCCCTAAAACTGCACACTAAAAATTCAGTTTATCCCATTTTCTTCTAAATTG